>NW_027436286.1:0-25756 GCF_964199755.1 Larus michahellis
GACACACACGGGAGGGGAATGGGGGGGGACACGGGGGGGACACACACGGGGGGACACACACGGGGGGGGAATGGGGGGGACACGGGGGGGGGACACACGGGGGGGGAATGGGGGGGACACGGGGGGGACACACGGGAGGGGAATGGGGGAGACACGGGGGGGACACACACGGGGGGACATACACGGGGGGGACACGGGGGGGACACACACGGGGGGGAATGGGGGGGACACGGGGGGGACACACACGGGGGGGGACACACACGGGGGGGAATGGGGGGGACACGGGGGGGACACACACGGGGGGGGACACACACGGGGGGGAATGGGGGGGGACACGGGGGGGACACACACGGGAGGGGAATGGGGGGGACACGGGGGGGACACACACGGGGGGGGAATGGGGGGGGGACACGGGGGGGGGACACACGGGAGGGGAATGGGGGGGGACACGGGGGGGACACACACGGGGGGACACACACGGGGGGGGGAATGGGGGGGACACGGGGGGGGGGACACACGGGGGGGGAATGGGGGGGGGGACACGGGGGACACACACCCACACGAGGGGGGGGAATGGGACACACACACGCACAGAGGGGCCCCCCCGGGGGCGGGGCGGGGGCTGCGGGCGCGGGGCCGGGCCCGAACAAAGCGGCCATTGAGCGGCTGGGGGGGGGGGGGGGGGGGGGGGCGGCGCGGAGGGGGGGGGATTTTCCACCCCAAACTTTTTCCATGAGCCCAGCGGCTGCCGCGCCTCCCCCTCCCCCCATCCCTTCCCCCCCCCCTCCCCATTCCCCCCTCCCCCCCCCCCTTCCCCCTCCCCTCCGGGGCCTCCCGGGGAAACTGAGGCAGGGGCTGGCCGGGGGGGGGGGGGCACACGCGTGTGTGTGGGGAGGGGGGTGTTTGTCACCGGGTGGGACCCCCCCCACACCCCGACACGCTTGCACACGTGGCGTCGCGCGCCCTGACACGCGTGTGCCGGCTCACACGCGTGTTTGCAGACGCACCGGTGCGTGTGTGTCGTTCCCCCCCCCCCCCCGCCCCCCCCCGCCCCCGGGCACACGCGTGTGTGTGGGGACGCGGCCGCTCCCACGCACGTTCCCGCGCTCCCCCGGACGTGTGCGTGTGCTCACGCCCCCCCCCCCCCCCCCGCGGCTCACACTCACACACGGCCCCCCCCCGCTCACCTGGCGTGGCCGTGGGCGCGTGTGCGTCGCGTGTGTGCACGCGTGTGCGTGTGCGTGTGCGTGTGCCCCGCCAGGGCCCTGCACGCTCCCTCCTGTGACACCGCCCCCGAACCCGCCACATTTTTTCCCAAACCGCAGGACGACGCCGGCGAGGACACGGCTCGGCACGGCGGGGACACGGCGGGGACACGGCGGGGACATGGCAGGGACACGGCTCGGCACAGCGGGGACACGGCGGGGACACGGCAGGGACATGGCAGGGACACGGCTCGGCACGGCGGGGACACGGCGGGGACACGGCAGGGACACAGCTCGGCACGGCGGGGACACGGCAGGGACATGGCAGGGACACGGCAGGGACACGGCTCAACACGGCAGGGACATGGCAGGGACACAGCTCGGCACGGCGGGGACATGGCAGGGACATGGCAGGGACACGGGAGGGACATGGCAGGGACACGGCTCAACACGGCAGGGACATGGCAGGGACACAGCTCGGCACGGCGGGGACATGGCAGGGACATGGCAGGGACACAGGAGGGACATGGCAGGGACATGGCACGGACATGGCAGGGACACGGCTCGGCATGGCAGGGACACGGCAAGAACATGGCTTGCCACAGCAGGGACATGGCAGGGACACGTCAGGGACATGGCTCGGCATGGCAGGGACACAGCGGGGACGTGGCAGGGACATGGCTCAACACAGCAGGGACACGGCAGGGACACGGCAGGGACACGGCTTGGCACGGTGGGGACACAGTGGGGACACGGCAGGGACGTGGCAGGGACACAGCACAGGTGTGGCAGGGACGTGGCAGGGACACGGCTCAGCACAGCCCTGCCACCTCCCCGAGGGGACGGGGATACACGTGGCGGGGACACGCGTGGCGGGGACACGCGTGGCGAGGGACAGGCTGGGATGGTGTGACCTGGGTGACACGCTTGCACACGCGTGGCGTGTCTGGGTGACACGTCTATGCCTCCGTGGCGTGTCCAGGGTGACACGCCTGCGCGTGCATGGCGTGTCCCGGGTGACACACACCGAGGTGGCGTGTCCAAGGTGACACCCTGACGCCTGGATGGCGTGTCCTGGGTGACACGCCTCGCACACCCCTGGCGTGTCCCGGGTGACACGTTTGCACGCCGAGGGTGGCACCCGTGTCACCCCGCACACGCGCCCGGCCCGCTGGGACACACGGGCTGGTGACACGTGTGCTCCGTGCGACACGCTGGCACACGGGTGGCAGAGCCCGGGGACACCCCGGGGACACCCCAAAGCCCCCCCGGGCACCCCCTGCCCCCCCCCCCTTTGTGCGTGTCCCCCCCCCGTGTCCCCTGTCCCCCAAGGGCCCTTGTGTCCCGCCATGTCCCACCCGTGCCACATCCCTGCGTGTCCCCGTGTCCCCCCACGTCCCTGTCCCCTGTCCCCTCCCAAGACCCCGTGTCCCCCCATGTCCCTCATGTCCCCCATATTCCCCGTGTCCCTCATCTCCCCCGTGTCCCCTGTGTCCCCCATGTCCCCCCACGTCCCTCGTGTCCCCCCGTGTCTCCCATGTCCCCTGTCCCCCCATGACCCTTTGTCCCCCGCGTCCCTTGTGCCCCCCATGTACCCACGTCCCCTCGTCCCCCATATTCCCCATGTCCCGTGTCCCCCCATGTCCCCGTGTCCCCCCATGTCCCCCCATCTCCCGTGTCCCCCATGTCCCCCCCCATGTCCCACGTCCCCCGTGTCCCCCATCTCCCGTGTCCCCCATGTCCCCCCATCTCCCGTGTCCCCCATGTCCCCCCCCATGTCCCACGTCCCCCGTGTCCCCCATCTCCCATGTCCCCCATGTCCCCCCCCATGTCCCCCCATCTCCCGTATCCCTCATGTCCCCCCCCATGTCCCACGTCCCCCGTGTCCCCCCGTGTCACGCCCCCCCCCCCCCCCCCCGCCTCGCTCCCCCCGCCCCATCGGCGGCAGCGGGACCCCCCAGGACCCCCCCCGTGGGGTGACCCGCGTGTGCGGGGGGGTGCAGGGGGCAGCAGAGCGGCCCCACCCCCGCACCCATGGGTGCTGCCACGTGCGCTGCCCCCCCCCGCCCCCCCCCCTCCCCGCTCAGCGGCTTTGGGCCGCAAATCCCCCGGGTCGGGCGGGGGGGGGCCCGGGGGCGGCACCGCCATGGGGCTGGGCTGGCCGGGACCCCGGCCCCACCGCCGTGGGGGGCTCCCCATGGCCGCCCCCGCCTGCTGCCCCCCCTGCTGCCCCCTTGCCTGCCCCCCCCCTTGCTGCCCCCCCGCCTGCTGCCCCCTCTGCTGCCCCCTTGCCTGTCGCCCCCAGTGTCACCCCCCCTGCTGCCCCCCCCCCTGCTGTCACCCCCCTTCGTGTCCCCCCCCAGGCTGCCCCCAGTGCCACCCCCCGCCCTGTCACCCCCAGTGCCACCCCCCGCCCTGCTGCCCCCCACCTTGTCACCCCCCGCCCTGTCACCCCCAGTGTCACCCCCCCTGCTGCCCCCCCCCCTGCTGCTGCCCCCCACCCTGTCACCTTCAATGGCACCCCCCGCCCTGCTGCTCCCCTCCCCCGCCCTGCTGTGCCCCCCCTCGCTGCTGCCGCCCCCGCCGCCCCCGCCTGAGCATCAAGTGAAGGGGGGGCCCGGCCGCCCCAACCCCCCCGGGGACCCCCCGGGCCGGCACCAGCGGTGAGTATGGGGCCCCCCCCCCGCAAGGTGGGGAAACTGAGGCACGGGCGGGGCTGACCTCCCTCTCCCCCCCCCTCCCCCGGGCTGTGTGAGGCTGGGAGGGCGTTTGCACGGGGGGGGGCAGTTGCAAAGGGGGGGACAATTGCATGGTGGGGTAATTGCCCAAGGGCGGGGGCAAGTGCTTGGGGGGGGGCATTTGCACGGTGGGGGGGGGCATTTACACCACGCCCGGGGTATTGGGGGGGGGGGGGAGGGGTCGGCACAGGAACTGGGGGGGGTTGTACAACCGCAGGGGGGGCATTTGCAGCGGGGGGGGGGGCTCCAATGGCTCGGGGGGGGGGGGTCACAGCGCAGGATCGGCCCCACGTGCCCCTGTGACCCCCCCCACTAATCCCCTACGAGCCCTGGGCTGTGGGGGGAGACATGGGGCGGGGGGGGGGGTGTATGGGGCAGGGCTGTGGGGGCGGCACAGGGGGGATCTATGTGGCGGGGGGGGGGATCTATGGGGCAGGGACGCCCCCGTCCCCGCCCGAGGCGCCGTGCGCATGCGCAGCTCGACCCCCCCGCCCGGGACGAGGACTACAACTCCCGGCGTACCCCGCGCGGGGCCGGCGCCGCGCGCTGATTGGCTGCGGGGGCGGTTTGAACGGGGCGCGCGGCGCGGCCTGCACCTAACGGCGGCGGCGGCGGAGCGGGGTGAGGCCGCGGGGGGGCCCCGGGCCCGGGGTGGGGGGACCCGAAGCGGGGCTGAGGGGGGCCCGCCGGGCTCTGGGGGTGCCTGGAGCGGGGCTGAGGGGGTGTGAGACCTCGGGGGGGCCGGGAGAGGGGCCGCGGGGGGGGGTGGAACTAGGCCGCAACGGGGCCGTGAAGGGCCGGGGAGTGGGGTTGTGGGGTGTGAGCCCTTGGGGCGGGGGGAGAAGGGCTGTGGGCCTTAGGGGGGCTGGAGAGTGGAGTTGGGGGGGGTAAGCCCTTGGGGGGGCCGGAGAGTGGGGTTGGGGTGGGGTGGGGAGACTTGCAGGCCGCGGGCCTGGGGGAAACCAGACCGCAATGGGGCCGTGAAGGGCTGGGGAGTGGGGCTGGAGGGGGCTGTGAGCCCCAAGGTGGGGCAAGGATTGGGGCTGGGGGGGGAGAGCCCTCGGGGGAGGCCAGGAGAAGGGCTGGGGTGGGGTGGGGGGGCTGCAAGCCCCGGGGAGGAAAACTTGAGGGGGCAAGACCAGGCCCCAAGGGGGCTGTGAGCCCTCCAGGGCAACGGCGAGTGGGGCTGGGGGGGCTGTATGTCTTAGGGGGGGCCGGAGAGTGGGGATGGGGGAGTTGTGAGCCCTAGAGAGGGGCAAGGAGTGGGGCTGGGGGGGCTGCCTTCACCCAAGGGGCTGATGAGTGGGTCTTGGGGGGGGTTGTGAACCCTAGAGGGCCAAAGAAGGGGGCTGGAGGGGCCTGCTGTCCCTCAATGGGGGGCAGGGAGTGGGGCTGGGGGGGGGCTGCCATCCCCCGAAGGGCCAGGGATTGGGACTGGGGGCTCTGGAGGGTGGGGCTGGGGGCTCCCAGAGGCTGGAGAAGAGGGGGCTGGGAGCATTGAGGGGGGCCTGAGAGTTGCCTGCAAGCATTGGTGCAGGGGGGGGGCTGTGGGGGTCTCACACCTTTCCCTGCCCGCCCCAGTCACCAGCCTGGTGTCGCGTATGAAGCCCCCCAGAGGAGCTGATCCTGCCGCCCCGATGGAGGGTGGGGAGGGCATCACTGAGCTGCTCACCGAGCTACAGGTGAGCCGGGGACCGGGGGGGCTCCGCTGCCGGCCCCACAGAGTGGGGACGACCCTCCCCTAGGGTGGGTGCCAGGTGTCTGACACCCTCCCCTCCTCAGGAATGCCTCTGCTGCTCCCCGGGAGACGCCTCCAGCACCAGCCAGGCCTCCCGGCTGCAGCGGCGCCGGGTCTGCGACAGGGTGCTGCGGGTCTGCGTGGAGCGCATGGCCCAGCCCGGGGGCTCCCCGGCACATGCCACCAGCCTGGTGGCCCTGGCCGAGGAAGCGTGCCAGGGCTACCTGTCCACCGTGCCACAACCGGCTCCCCTCTACTTGGAGAAGATCTTGTACCATCTGCTGAGGAACGCGGCCATGCGGGGGAGCGGCGAAGCCTGCTGGAGGGTGGCCAATCTCCTCCGTGCCCGGCTACTGACTTACCGCCCCGGCCAGGTGCCCTCCAAGGACTTCACGGCCATCACCTACAGCAGCTTCAGCGTCCTCTGGAAAGGGGCAGACGCCCTGGCTGAGCCTGAGCGGCCGCAGGAGGAGGGGAGAGGCATCCTCTTGGTCCGTCTGCGAGCCCTGCGCTTCCTGCTGCTGCTGGAGGAGGACGGGGCAGCCTTGACGCTGCTGCAGCCCCCCTTCTTCACCTCCCAGACGGCGCAGCAGGCGGCTGCCGCCGCTGCCTTGTATGAAGCCCAGCAGACGTCATCCTCATCTTTCCTGGGCCGACAGCTTGGGGACTGTTTGCTCGCGGCGCTGCGAAAGGAGGTGACGGAGCCGCCCAGCCTCCAGCAATCCCTCTGCTTCTTTGAGCTCACCCTGGAGCAGTGCCGGCATCTCTGCAAGAGCGGAGAGTACAGGGAGGCTGAGGAGGCAGTGAAGGGTGCGAGGGGATTTCTGGGGACCGCAGGCGGCTCTGCAAAATCTTTCCGTGACCCCCTGTCCCTCCTGGAGGCTGGGGTCCAGCTGAGCCAGGTGCTGGCCAAGAGCACTGGCCCTGCGGGGCCACCCTTCTCCCAGGCGGCGGCGGCTCTCAGAGCGGTGATGGAGGCCTCAGAGCTGTTCCTCAGGGTGCTGGCCGAGAGCTGCCAGTTCCTCATCTCCTCCCTTGGTGAGTACGTGAAGAGGAGCAAGCAGCAGCCCTTCGGCCGGGAGGACGTACTCAGCCTCTGCGCCTTCACCGAGGGGCACTACCGTGTCCTGCACCGACTGCTGCGGAGGGTAAGAGTGGGGCTGGGCACGGGGCGACCTCGTACTGTGGCCTGTCAGAGCCTCTCAGCAGCTGGAGGATTCCTAACCCTGCTCCGGGCTGGATGCTCCCCTTAATCTATCAGCAGAGTGTCCCTCTCTGCCGTCCCCGTCCTGAGCAGCAGCACACGGTGCTGCCCGGGCCCCACAAACGCCACTTTTCTCCCTCCTTCCCCTCTGCAGGTTCCTCCTGATGGTGTCAAACAAAAGCTCATGGTGAAGCAGCTGCTCTACCACAGCCTCCAGCTCTTTGCCAGCGTGGCCTACGACGCCTTCCAGTGCTCCCAGGTACTGGTGGTGGAAGGGACGGTCACCCGCCCTGGGGGTGGGTGAGACCCTCGAGGTTCTGGGTGGCTTCTCCCTTCAGAGGTGGCACGTTGGGGTTGGAAGGGACTGCCCGAGCCACCCCGGAGGGTGTCCTAGGGGTGCCCGGCGGCCTCTTGTCAGCCACCCTCTTCCTCTGCCCGCAGCCATCGCAAACATCGGACTGGCTGGGACTGGAGCAGCTGACGATGGGCTGCAGGAGGAGCGTGGCCTGGATGCTGGAGGCGTTGGAGGGGCTCCCCGAGAGCGAGCGAGCCAAGTACCTCGATGTCACTGGTCAGTGCCACGGCGGGTGGCACTAAACCTGGCTCCACAGCCCCGGCTCGGGCTGAATACGGTCACGGAGCTCACTGTCTGTGTCCCCGGGGAGCAACCGGGGGGGTTGCTGTCGCAAAGTATGCGGACGGTGGGGCCGGGGCAGAGGGTGACGGTCCCTGGCAGGACAAGGAGGCGGGCGGTTCTGTCTCCATCGCATCTCTAATATTTGGGTTTTGCTCATGGCAGCGTCATGCACGTTCAAGCTGGGCTACATCTTCTACAACCAGAACCTTCACGAGGAGGCCAGCGCTGTCTGCGAGCTCTTCTGCGCGAGGCTGCAGGCGGCAGATGCCTACGCGTGTCCCGAGATCCCCCCGGAGCGGGTGAGCGCTCCTCTGACGCTTCTGGCAGAAACGGGGCTGAACCCAACTCTCTGATGCCGGTGCCGGGCAGGAAAAGGAGAGGATGGGACCAGCTGTTGCTCCCCAATTCCCTGCTCCGAGGTCTTCCCTTCGCCCGGGCGGGGAAGGGGGCTGCGGGAGGGGACACGGGAGGCAGGGGTTTCGGTCCTGCAGGGTGATGAAGCCGGTTCTCTGCGCTCTCCCCGCAGCTGCACAAATGCTTCAGGCTGCAGGTGGAAAACTACCGCAAGCTGGGGCGGGTGGAGAGAGCCCTGGAGTGCGTGGTGCAGTGGCTGGTCGCGCTGCGGGGCCGCGTCGGGGAGCTGCTGGCAGAGCCCGTCTCCCTCTGGGTCAGAGTCAAAACAGACGCTGCCAAACAGGGGAACGAGGAGTCACGGCTACGGTGAGACCTGGAAGGTTGCCCAGTGCGTGGGGGGTGGATGCTTCTTTTTTTCTTTTTTTTTTTTTTTTTTTTTTTTGAGAGCTGCGGTTCCCAAGCTGGTAAAATGATGATGTTTCTCCCTGCGAGATGTTCCCGGCCCCACAACCCCCCTGCTACAGCTCCCGTTTCCCCCCCAGGACGTTGAAGGAAGGTTTGGAGGGGCACAACCTGGACACGGAGACCTTGGTGACCATCCTCTTTGCGGAGTTAAAGGCCTACAAGACCGTCCGAGCTGACACAGGGCAGGAACGCTACAACGTCCTCTGCGACCTGCTGGAAATCTGCTCGGAGGAGAGCGGCCGCCTGCACGAACGAGCCGTCGGCTTGACGGAGCTGGCCCAGGTCTTGTGCTACCGCAGCTACGCCCAGCAGACGGAGTGGTGGGTGAATGCCGGCACATCGTGATCACCTCCCTGTGTCCCTGAAAGTCCCCGGGGAGCATTTGAGGGCCCTTGGGGCAGCGGGGGGGAGTTTTAAGAATCTGGAGTGTTATTGCTCCGTTTGGGGTCCTGGGGTGTATCTGTCCCTCCTCTTAAAATGGCCGGGGGGTTTTGGGGGCAGAAGGCTGTTTCTAATCCCTCTCTCTGGCAGCTCCTCCCTGGACTCGGTCCACGAAGCCTTGAGGCTGCTGGAGTTGGTGCCCAGGAGCGCCCAGAACCGGGACCGGCTCCTCGACGACCGGGCGCAGGCTCTGCTCTGGCTCTACATCTGCACCCTGGAGTCCAAGCTGGAGAAGGTGTGGGGAGGGGGCTGTGGGGTGCCAAAACAGGTCCCGATCTGGAAACACGGGGCTCCGCGCACGTGTGTGGTGCCCTCGGCCTTGCCGTCAACGCTCAGCGCTGCACCGCAGCCACCAAAAGCTACACGGACCCCACTGGCAACCCCATGGTGTCCCTTAACGTGCGTCGTTAAAGCGTTAACAGCCTTCTCCCCACCGCTGCAGAGCATCGAGAGGGACCAGAGAGCCAAAGCTCAGGGGGTGAAAAACCTGGATGACTTTGAGCCCAACGACCTCAACTACGAAGGCAGGCTGCTGGAGGACAGGTTCCTGTACGACGGCATCGCCTTCAACCTGGCAACAGAGACCGGTGAGGACCGTGGCAGGTTTAGGCTCTTTGAGGAGGCTCTGCAGGAGCTCTGGGTGTTGTGTTGGGGTGTCTCAGACCCGGGGTGTCCCTTCAGCTCTCTCCAAAAGCCTGGATGATGCCTTCATGCTGTGGAAGCAGCTCCTGGAGACACCGGGCGTCCCAGCCGTGCGCAGCCCTGAGCAGACCGTGGCCTCCCTGCACCTCCTGGCAGCGCTCTACAAGCTGATGGTCAAGGTAACGCGGCTGGGGGGGCGGCTGGGGGGGTGGCAGCCTCCCCGGGTGCACAGAGTCCCTCTGAGGGGGGTGTCTGAGTGTATCCTCGGGGGTTTTCCTTGCCCCCCAGCCCTTGCAGGCCATGGAGAGCTACCTGCTGGTCAGAGCCCTGTGCAGCGCGCTCGGGGACAGCCTGGGCACGGCCGGTGCCCTCTGCCAGGTCACCAAGCTGCTCTTCCAGCTGGAATGTCCCAGTTACGCCCAGGTAAGGGAGGGAAGGGGCCACGGGGCGAGCTCGGACCATCCCTGAGGCTGCAGCCCTCATGCCGGCGTCTGTGTTTCCAGCTTTTCCTGGAGGAGACGGAGTCCTGCCTGCAGAAAGCCGACAGCAGCAACGATTCCTACCTTCTGCTGCAGCAAACCTGCCTCCTGCTCCGCAGCCAGCTCTGCTGCGTCAACCGCCGGGTAAGGCCCCAAAAAACCCTTTTCTGCCTCAGAAGTAGTGTCAGAAGGTAAGAGGAGCCTGCAGCAGCTCTGGCTGTCACAGTACCTCTCGCTGGGGACCTTGGGCACAGGGACAGAACGTTTTTCTGCCCCTGCAGATTGAGGAGGGTCTCGCCCTGTTGCTGGGGGTGCTCCAGAACCCGGCTCTGCAAAAAATCACCAAGGTCTGGTACCTTCTGCGAGCCCACGTTCTTCGGTTGGCGGCCGTCTACCTGAGCCTCCCCCCTGCCTGCCTCTCGCTGGAGCTCCGGCAGCGGATTTTCGGACAAGGTGAGTTGTCAAGGCGGGGTTTAAAACCCTCCCAGTTTGGGCAGGCTGACAGGGGTCGTGGGCAAAGCTCTGTGCAAATATTTCACCTCTGGGTTTCTCCGAACCAGACCGTTTTTGGGGTGAGGAGAGGGAACATTGGGGAATGGCTCTGTGCTGGGGCTGGGGAGGGTCTCGGTCGGTGCCGATACCCACGGCTGCCCTCCCACAGGGTGGAGGACGCCCGAGACGGCTCTCGCTGAAGCCCACAAGCTCTTCCGCGGCGTTATCCTCCTGCTGATGGGCGGCAACGTGCTGGGCTGTCAGACAACCGCCTCCGACGCCCAGTTTGTGGATTATGGTGAGCCGGTTCCTCGCGCGGACCGAAACCCAACCGCTCCTCCGGAAAGAGTCAGGCTCCTCGCCTGCCTCTCTGGGAGGAGCAGCTCCGCTCACCTCCCCGTCCCGCCTCGTAGGGGACAACGTGCTGCTGAAGTGGCACGTGCTGGGTGACATGCTGGCCTGCTCGGAGCACCTGGTGGCCCTCCTCAGCAGGCTGGAGGTGGTGTGTAAAGCCAAAGCCTTCTGCTTGGAGGCCGTCAAGCTGGCCATGAAACTGCAAGCCATCCGGTGGTGAGTTGACCATGGAGGGAGGGGGAAAAACAGCCTGGCCTTGCTCTTGGGTGGTGCTTGGGTCCCCTGCGGCTGCGGGCGACGCTGGCATCTGTGTCCCTTGGTGGGGAGCTGGCCCTGGAGGGAGGGTTTGGTCCCTTCTTGGCTCGCTCTGGACCAAGAGCTGCTCTGGGGGGTGTGTTATCCCATGAATTCGGCTCGTTGGGTCAGACGCGAGGCCGTTCCTCGCTGCCTCCCTCCCACACGGCTCCGGGAATGGAGCGGTGGGTGTTGGGGGGGGGCTCTGAGGGCTGGTTTTTCCCCCCCCCCCGCCCCCTCCTAGGTGTGCTTCCTTCCTGGTGCTGAAGGCCCAGCTGGAGCTGCAGCAGAGCGAGCTGGAGCTGAGCCACTTCGACCTCCAGCAGGCTCTGTTCCTCCTGGAGTCCGACACAGGTGAGTCCCCGCTCCAGGGTCGGAGGAGGGGAATGGGACGGGGGCTGAGGTGAGCCCCGAGTCCAGGCAGTGCTGGAGGTGCCCCTTTTGCGCCTGCTTTCGGGCTGGGGTGAAAGATCTGTCTCGCGCAGACGCTGCCAGGGCAGCCAATCCCCATCACCCAGGAGGGTGCAGAGATGGGGGGTGACTCTCAGCCAGGTTTTGGTTCATCGAGCGACTCTTCCATCCCATAAAGACGCAATTGGGAGAGCGGGAGTGTTGGGTCCGGCTTCCCGCACCCCTTCTGGGGCTGGCTCAGTGGGAGCTGGGGAGGGTTGCGCAGGGAGGATGCTGGAACAACCCTCCCCTCTGCCCGCAGAGTTTAAAACCAGCAAGAAGCAGAAGAGCCAGAGGAAAATTCTGCCCAGGAAAGGCAAACTGGAGGACAAGAAGCCCCGGGACCCTGTCTCTGAGCCCCCCAGCGAAGAGGACGGTTTCCTGAAAGGCCCCGAGCTGGAGTTTGTGCCCACAGCGAGCGGGGTGGAGAAGGCGGATGCTCTCATGGCCTCACCGGAGCTGAAGGTCCCGAAGAGGAAGAGACTGGCCTTCCTCGCCCACCCAGCGACCTGCCCCTGCTGCCTCTGCTCCGACCTGGCCCTCTCGGCGCTCTGCCTGCGCTGGCTCCTCTCCTGCGCCCGGAACGAGCTGGCAGCGGGCAGCGCGGCCGAGGGGCTGGCTCTCATCCACGCCGTGCTGCCGCGCTGCGCCGCCGTGGCCGCCCGCTTCGCCGCCCTGCTGCGGGACAAGCTGCGGGGCAGCTCCGTCGGCCGGGACCTGCCCGCCCTGGAGCTGCTGCACGATCTGGTGGCCGCCGGCTACGCCGCGTTGGCCCTTCAGAGCCTGGCCAGCCCCCAGCTGGCGGAGGAGCTGCAGGAGGAGCTGGAGACGGGGTTGACCTTCCTGGCGTCTTGCAGACCCCACTTGCCCAACCTGGAGGTCTCCAGGGCCAGCCTGCTGCTCACCAAAGCCATGGCTACCATTTGCCGCCTGGCCTCTAAGCACGGGGACTCCGTGGATGGCGTCTTTGCCAGTTCTTGGACCTTGCAGTTGCCCGTGCTGCCTCCGGCAGAGCCCAAAGAGGCGACTGTGCCCCAAACCCTCAAATCGGACAAGGCTCAACACCAAAAGCGCAAAACCAAGCCCACGTTGGCCCCCGCCGTGCCCAAGCCCAGAGTGAAGAAGAACCAGAGAGCGAAGCCACTGTCTGTCCCCAACGCCGATGACATCTTTGCACTGGGTGACTCGGACAGCGAGGTGCCCCCCATCGTCATCCGGCCGGCCACGGTGCCCTGCACACCCTGCCAGAAATCCCGTCCCCCCGCCAGGGCGCGCGCAGCCCCTGCTTCCAGGACTCCCTTCACCATCTTCAGTGAGTCCTCCCCACCAGCCAGCAAGTCCCGGCTCCTGCGAGCCCCCAAAGCCTCAGGGAGAGTCAAATCTCGCCTAAAAGTGAGTGGGGAGGGGGGTGAGGGGCCACCCAACGCGCCCGGCACAGCCCTGACACCCCCTTGTCCCTTCTCTTTAGGTGATGTTCAGCGATGACAGCGACGTGGAGGGTCTTGAAGCAGGGCTGACCCCGACTGCCGCCGCCACCACCCGCAAGCCATCCCGTGCCCCAAAAGCTCTGTCCCCCAGATCTATGGGGTGCGGCGGTGCCCAGCCCCGGAGAGGGTGGCCGGGCACCCGCCGAGCCAGGGCTACGGAGGAGAAAAGGGAGCGGGCGACCCGCAGGGCTCCCGGCAAGAGAGCCGAGGAGGAACGGGAGCTTCTGAGGGCCATCGAGGAAGAGGAGAAAGAGAAGGTGGAGGAAGAGCTTGATCTCAGCTTCGAGGTCTTGCGGGCCTCTGAGGAAAAGGAGGGAGCCCCAGGTGAGCTGGGCTACTCCAGGGATTGATGGAGGTGGCGGGGGGGTGTCTTACCTTCACGCACCCCAAAGCGGTTGCATCGGGCTGTCCCCACCGTTGCCACCGCTCCGGTGACCAGGCGCCTCTGTCCGTCTCCGCAGGCAGGACACGGCATCCCCGGTGCAGGCAGGAGGAGCAGGAGGACATCGGGGATGGCCCGGCAGCGCGGTGGTGGCCCGACAGCGGGGACCCCCTGCCCGCAGAGGGGACCCTCTCCTCCCCCTGGCCTGCGGCTGGCGGTGAGCAGCCGGCACGGTGGGGGCGGAAAGCTAAAGCTGAGGCTGTCCGTGAAGCGGGTGGCACCTCTGCCATAAAACATATTTAAATAACGTATAAGCAACATAAAAACGTATTTAAAATGGGTAAAAAAAAAAAAACCCTCTACGGGCAGAGGGGAAACCCGCGGAGGAGGAGGAGGAGGGGCTGCTCCCTGGCGCCGGGGAAAGGAGTCTTAATTTTTGTCTCGTGTTTCATAGAAGGGTTTGGGTCAAAGGGACCTTTAAAGCCCTTTTAGTCCAAGGCCCTGCCGTGGCCAGGGACGTTCTCACCCACATCGGGTTGCTCGGAGCCCCGTCCAGCCCGGCCTGGGGTGTTTCCAGGGACGGGGCTTAACTTTCCGCCAGCTGGATACGACCCAAATCTATTTTAATTGGTAACGAGTTTGTTTTCCCCCAAACTGGGTTTGTTCTGGCTGGTGGGCGACCTCCTGTCTTTATCTCCACCCACAGGGGGTTGGTTTTTTGGTCCTATTTCCTCCTCCTTTCCTGGGTGAGCGGCTGGGTGGGCGTCAGGCTGTTGGCCAAGGGTGACGTGAGGCTGCTCCGTGCCTGGGGGTGCTGGTTTTGGACTGGGAACCGGTGGTTGTACCGGGGACGCCACGTCCCTCCCCTCGCCGCGTTGCCCCGAGGGCTCCCTGCCTGATCCTGCCCCGGGCTTTTGCTGCTTTGTCCCTTCCAGGCGTCCCCTCGCTGGACACCGTCCTCGAGCTCCTGAAAGAGGCTTTCAACCTCGTCAGCCACTGCCCTCCTGGGGCGCTCTACAGCCAGCTCTGCCGCCTCCTGGCCCTGGGCCTGGGCAACCAGGACCCCCTTTCCACTGCCTACCTGCTCTCCGAGTCCGTCTCCGTCACCACCCGCCACCAGCTGCTCAGCGTCATCCACAGGAAGATCCAGTGAGTCCCTCGGCGTCCCCTCCCAGCGCGCGACGGAGAAGGGGCTCGCCCA
Organism: Larus michahellis; assembly: GCF_964199755.1. Taxonomy (NCBI): domain Eukaryota; kingdom Metazoa; phylum Chordata; class Aves; order Charadriiformes; family Laridae; genus Larus; species Larus michahellis. The sequence goes on from NW_027436286.1 coordinate 14,564, forward strand.
GCACCACCGTAGCCCCATCAAAGGTGATCCTTTTGGGGTGATAATTCTCCTTTCCCTCCGCAGCAAAGAGAAGAAGGCGGCGGGGGACGTGGCGGAGCAGCTCCGGGGGCTCTCCCTGCGGGAGGGGAGCTCTGCCCAGCGCAGCCGTCACCTCGCCGAGCTCCAGAGACTCTTCGCGTTCAGCGCGGCGGGGCTGGGGTGCGGGGAGCAGGACGCCTTCCGCGCCCAGCTGCAGCAGATCCCCGCCGGTAAGAATGACAGAATCACCGAATGGGTCGGGGTTGGAAGGGAGCTCTGGAGGTTGTTGGTCCAACTCGATGGCCGAGCGGGTCACCCCGAGCCGGGTGGACACCTGGAGGCATCCAGCTGGGTTGGAATCTCTCCGGAGCGGAGACTCCGCACCCTCTCTGGGCAGCCTGTGCCAGGGCTCCGCTGCCCTCCCAGCAAAGAAGTTTTTCCTCGTGTCGAGATGGATTTTCCCATGTCCCAGCTTGTGCCCGTTGCCCCTTGTCCTGTCCCCGGGCACCACTGAGAAGAGTCTGGCCCCATCCTCTTGCCCCCCGCCCTTTAGTTCTCGCTGAGCGTTGATGAGATCCCCCCTCAGCCCGCTCTTCTCCGGGCGGAACAGCCCCGGGGCTCCCAGCCTTTCCCCAGCACAGAGATGCTCCAGCTCCTCATCATCCTCGTAGCCTCCGCTGGACTCTCTCCAGCACTTCCCCGTCCTTCTGGAACCGGGGAGCCCCAACTGGCCCCGGCGCTCCAGCCGCGGCCTCCCCAGGGCAGAGCAGGGGGGGGAGGATGAACCTCCCTCGCGCCCCTGGCCACCCCAGGAGGCCTTCTTGGCCATGAGAGGACACTTGCTGGCCCACGGGCAACTTGTCCCCCAGGACTCGCGGGTCTCTTCCCCCAGCTCAGCCCCCGGCCCGTACTGGTGCGGGGGGTTCTTCCTCCCCGGGCGCAGCACCCTGCTGCATCTCCCGGGGTTCCTCTCCCCCCAGCTCTCCGCCTGGCCGGGTCTCGCTGGGTGGTGGCGCGGCCTCACTGGTGTGTCCCCCGCTCCTCCCAGTGGCGTTTCACTAGCAAAGGTGCCGGGGGGGGCCGCTCTGTCCCCTCCCCCGGGGCCCTGATGAAGATATTGGGCCAGACCCAACACCGATCCCTGGGGAACACGGATAATTTGGAAAGGGGCCACCTCGGGGGTGCCGAGTGACCCGTGGTGGCCTCGGGGCTGTCCTTAAGGTCCGGCTGTGACTTTCAGGGGTGACCGTCTGTGTCCTGACCCTGGCCGGCGTCCAGCCTGGCTCGGCGGGGGACACGCTGCTGCTGACGCGGCTGGAGAAGGACGCGGCTCCCCTCAGCATCCGCATCCCCACCGCCCTCGGCAAGGTGAGGGCAGGGGGTGGGCGAGGAGTGGGCCCCCCCCGCCCCCCACCCCAGCCTTCGGGGCTTGTGTCATGGCTCTTTTCCTCTTCCAGGTCCCACTGCGTTCGGTGCTGAGCGACTTCGAGGCCATCCTGAAGGAGCAGAAGGAAGCCAACGGCTGCACGGACAAGCAGGACTGGTGGCTGCGCCGCTCCCAGTTGGACCACAGGATGAAGGTTGGGGGCGGGGGGAGCACAGCCGGGAGAGGGTTTGGGGTCCGCACCCCACCGCTGACTCCCTCGTCTCTTGCAGAGCCTCATCGAGACCCTGGAGACGCAAGTGCTGGGCTGCTGGAGGGGGGCCCTGCTCCCCGCTCCCCCCCAGCCCGCTCTGGACGAGGAAGTCGCCCTCTTGCACCCCCAGCTCGGCCGCTGCGGCTGGAGCCACCCCCATCCCGCCCTGCTCAAGGTGCCTGGCTTGGGGCAGGCGTTTGGGGAGCCGAGCCCCTTGTTTTGCCACCCCTCACCCCCCGCTTCCTTTCCCCCCCCCCACCAGGTGCTGCTCAACGCTGCTCCCCTCCTCGCCCCCGAGGACGTGCGAGCCCTGGCCTTCGGCCTCTGCCCCGCGCAGCCCCGCCAGGCTCAGCTCCTCTTGCAGGAGGCGGTGGAAAAGCAGAGATCCTGCCCCGCGCAGCCCAGCGGATCCCTCGTCCTGGTTCTGGATAAGGTGAGACACATTTCCCCCCCCCCCCCCCCACCCCTTGCTGCTCCTTCATCGCTTCCCGGCCCTGCTTCCTCCTCTTCATGCCTTCCTCTTCCTCCCAGCACCTGCAGAAGCTGCCCTGGGAGAGCATGGGCTGCCTGAAGGCTGTGCCCGTCACCCGCCTCCCGTCCCTGCGCTTCCTGCTCAGCTACTCCCTGGCACAGGCGGTGAGAGAAGACGGGGGGGGACCCTGCCTCCCCCAGCCCCCCTGGGATTTGGGGGCATCCCCCAAACCCTGGCTCTGGGCTGACCCTCGCTCCTTTTCCCCCCCCCGTCCCTGCTCCCTCCAGCAGCGCGCAGGGTCAGTGCTGAGCCGCGGCGTCAACCCCAGCAGCACCTTCTACGTCCTCAACCCCCACTGCAACCTCCTGGGCACCGAGGAGCGCTTTCGGGGCTGGTTCGAGAGGTGGGTGCGGAGCTCAGGGTGGCTCTGGCGGGGGGGGCTGTACCCCCCCCCACCCCCCCCACCCCTTCTAACCCCCTCTCCCGCAGCGAGCCCGGCTGGAGGGGGGTGACCGGCGCCGTCCCCAGCCCTACGCAGATGCAGGCGGCTCTGCTGGAGCACGATCTCTACATGTGAGTGTCACCGGGGCTCCCTGGGGACACCCCGTGGGGTGGGGGGGCGGGTGTGGGGGCAGCTGGAGCTCACCCTGCTTTGGCTGGGGGGGGGGGTGGTGGTGGTGGAATGTTTCTCCCTGCAGCTACGCGGGGCACGGAGCGGGCGCCCGTTTTCTGGACGGCCAGACCATCGCCCGGCTGGATTGCCGCGCCGTGGCCCTGCTCTTCGGCTGCAGCAGCGCCGCGCTCGCCGTCCGCGGCAACCTGGAGGGCTCCGGCATCGTCCTCAAGTACATCATGGCCGGCTGGTGAGCCCCCGGGGGGGGGGGTTTCCCTAGCCTGGGGTGGGGTGGGGGGTGTCCCATACCCATCCCTGGGGTTTTTTTGGGGGTGTGACGCCCCTCCTGCCTTTCAGCCCCCTCGTCCTGGGCAACCTCTGGGACGTGACGGACCGGGACATCGACCGCTACGCGCAGGCGCTGCTGCAGGGCTGGCTGCGGGGGGGCTCGGGGGCCCCCCTCCTCGCCTACGTCGCCCAGGCCCGCCAAGCCCCCCGCCTCAAACACCTCATTGGGGCCGCCCCCGTCGCCTACGGGCTCCCCGTCTGCCTCCAGTGAGGGCTGGGGGGGGGCGGGGGTGTCCCTTATTCCCCCAGTGAGGGCTGGGGCTTCCCTATTTGCCTCCAGTGAGGACTGGGGGGGTCCCTGCTCCCTGCAGCAAGGCTGGGGGATCCCCCTCGTCCCCCCCTAGTGAGGGCTGGGGGGGGGTCCCTATCTGCCCCCAGGGAGGGCTGGGGGGGGGTCCCTGGGGGCTGCAGTGAGGGCTGGGGGGAGCGGTTCTCCAACGCCAGGACACAGAGCAGGGTTGGGGGGGGGGGGGTGTGGGGGTGCCAGTGTCTGCACCCACTTTTAGTCTGTTTTGGTTTATGCACCTGGTTTTATTTCCCTCTTTTCTGACAATAAAGCTGCTGCCTTTTGACTTAGCCCCCCCCCCCCCCCCCCCCGCCTTGTGTCTCCTGCTCCCCACTTCTCCCCTCTCCCCCCACCTGGGGAAGACTCCCGAGGCTCCTGCCCCCTGCCCTCCTGCTGGAGGTCACCCAGAGCCCCCCCACCCCGGGTTTTGGGGTGGGAGGGGACCCCAGCAGTCCCCGGTGGGGGGGGGGGGGGGGGGCACGCTCCTTGCTGAGGGTGGGTCCCCGTGTCGGTGCTCGGCTGCAGCCTCTGCCCCTCGGGGGGGGACCCCTTTCCCTGGCGGGGGACACCTCGGGTGTCTTCCCTTTCCCTGGGGGGGGACACCCCCTTCCCTGGGGGACACCCCCCCCCCACCTTTCCCTGGGGGGGACCCCGGGGCGGTGCCGGCCGCCGGCCGCCAGGGGGCGCTGTGGGGGCGGGGGCAGCGAGAGGCCCCCGGGAGGCGCCAGAGCGTCTCGGCGGCCCAAGATGGCGCAGACGGTGAACGTGGGGGAACTGACGCTGCCGCAGCTGGAGCTGCTCAAGGGGCAGCTCGACCAGGTGGGGCCGGGCCGGAGGGGGCCCTGTGGGCTGGGGGGGGATGTGTGGGGCCTGGCAGGGCCGGGGGTGTGTATGTGTGGGGCCCTGTGGGGCTGGGGGGTTGTTGTGGGGCCTGGTAGGGCTGGGGGGAGGGGTGTGTGGGGCCTGGCAGGGCCGGGGGTGTGTATGTGTGGGGCCCTGTGGGGCTGGGGGATTGTTGTGGGGCCTGGTAGGGCTGGGGGGAGGGATGTGTGGGGCCTGGCAGGGCCGGGGATGTGTATGTGTGGGGCCCTGTGGGGCTGGGGGGAGGGATGTGTGGGGCCTGGCAGGGCCGGGGGTGTGGATGTGTGGGGCCCTGTGGGGCTGGGGGGAGGGATGTGTGGGGTCTGGCAGGGCCGGGGGGGTGTGGGTGTGGGTGTGTGGGGCCCTGTGGGGCTGGGGGGTTGTTGTGGGGCCTGGTAGGGCTGGGGGGAGTTGTGTGGAGCCTTGTGGGGCTGGGGGGGAATGTGTGGGGCCTGGCAGGGCTGGGCGGGGGGATGTACTGGGTCAGACTGGGCTGGGGGCAGGGATGTGTGGGGCCTGGCAGGGCCAGGGGGGTATGGGTATGTGGATGTGTGGGGCCCTGTGGGGCTGGGGGGAGGGATGTGTGGGGCCTGGCAGGGCCGGGTGTGTGTGTGTGTGTGGATATGTGGGGCCCTGTGGGGCTGGGGGGGGATGTGTGGGGCTTGGCAGCGCTGGGCGGGGGCTGTACTGGGTCAGACTGGGATGTGTGGGGCCCTGTGGGGCTGGGGGAGGATGTACTGGGTCAGACTGGGCTGGGGGGGGGCGGGGGATATGTGGGGCCCTGTGGGGCTGGGGGGGGATGTGTGGGGCCTGGCAGGGCTGGGCGGGGGCTGTACTGGGTCAGACTGGGATGTGTGGGGCCCTGTGGGGCTGGGGGCCGGGTGTGGACTGGGGCTGTGGAGGCTGGAGGGGGATGTGTGGGGCCGGATTGGACCGGGGGGTGTGTGGGGGGGAGATGTACTGGGCCGGACTGGGTTGGGGGGGGGCCAGACTGGGCTGGGACAGGGGGGCTGGACTGGGGTGGAACTGGGGGGGGGTGGCCCTAGACCAGCCTGTGCCCTGGGGCACAAACTGGGTGCTGGTTGGGGTGGGGGGACGACAGGACAAGGCTGGAGCTGCCCCGGCACTGTGTTCCCGGCCCCCCCCACCGAGGGCTGTGGGGCTGACGGACACCCCCCCACCGTGCTGACGGGGTGTCCCCCCCCCCCACCGGCTCCTGACCCCCCCAGGAAGTGGAGTTCCTCTCGTCCTCCATCGCCCAGCTCAAGGTGGTGCAGACCAAGTAACGTGGAGGCCCGGGGACTGTCTCAGCGTCCTCAGCAAGAGCAACGAGGGTGAGCGGGGGGGGCCCCCACCCCACCCCCCCGGGGGGCCAGTGCCCCCCGCCTTGGCCTTGCCAGCCCTGGGCCCCCCCTCTCCCCCTCCCAGGATGGCTCCTGGCCCACCAGGGATGAGACATACCCAGCCCTGCCCTGACTCAGCCCCCTCGGGCCCCTTCTCTGGCACCTTGTGCCTGGTAGGGAGGCTGGGGGGGGGGGGCACGGGGGGGGGGGGCTGGGGTGGCCCAGGTGTTCCCCCCCCCCCCCAAGGTGTCCCCGTCCCCGCGCGCTCCCCTCACCCCCCTCTGCTTGTCTCCTCACAGGGAAGGACCTCCTGGTGCCGCTCACCAGCTCCGTATCCTTTCCTGCTCCCCCCCTCCCCGGGGCTGCCGGTGCCAAACCAGCGCCCCCAGTAAGCCCCCAGTAGCCCCCGTCGGTGCCGGGATCCAGCCCCACTCCTGGTTCCCTGTTTTCCCTGACCACCCCCCCCCCCTACCAGATGTACGTCCCCGGGAAGCTGTCGGACACGGAGCGGGTCCTGGTGGACGTGGGAACTGGCTACTACGTGGAGAAGGTGAGGGGCACCCGGGGGGGGCACCACCCACGGCAGAGGGGGGCGGCTTGGGGCCTTCCCTGGGGGGGGGCAGCACCCCCTGTTTGTGCACAGAGGCCCCCCCTTCCCCCCTGTCTATCTCCCCTCTTTCCTTCCCCACCCCTTTTTCCTTCCCCACCCCCCTTTTTTTGCCCCCTTCCCTCATTTTTCCCTTTTTTCCCTTTTTTCCCTTTTTTCCCTTTTTTCCCTTTTTTCCCTTTTTTCCCTTTTTTCCCTTTTTTTCCCTTCCCCCCCCTTTCCCTCCCCCCTTTTTCCTCCCCCCCCTTTTTCCTCCCCCCCTTTTTTCCTCCCCCCCCTTTTCCTCCCCCCCCTTTTCCTCCCCCCCTTTTCCTCCCCCCCCTTTTCCTCCCCCCCCTTTTCCTCCCCCCCCTTTCCTCCCCCCCTTTTCCTCCCCCCCTTTTCCTCCCCCCCTTTTTTCTCCCCCCTTTTTTCTCCCCCCCTTTTTCTCCCCCCCCTTTTTCTCCCCCCCCCTTTTCTCCCCCCCCTTTTTCTCCCCCCTTTTTTCTCCCCCCCCCTTTTTCTCCCCCCCCTTTTTTCTCCCCCCCTTTTTTCTCCCCCCCCTTTTTTCTCCCCCCCCTTTTTTCTCCCCCCCCTTTTTTCTCCCCCCCCTTTTTTCTCCCCCCCCCTTTTTTCTCCCCCCCCTTTTTTCTCCCCCCCCCTTTTTTCTCCCCCCCCCTTTTTTCTCCCCCCCCTTTTTTCCTTCCTTCCCCTTTTGCTTCTCCCCCCTTTTTTTCCACCCTCGACCCCCTCCCTTTTGCCCCCCCACCCCCGCTTAACCCCCCTCTCCCTTTTGCCCCCCCCCTCCCACCCCCCCTCAGACAGCAGATGACGCCCGAGACTTTTTCAAACGCAAAAATCGACTTCCTGACCAAGCAGATGGAGAAGATCCAGCCGGCGCTGCAGGAGAAACACGCCATGAAGCAGGGTGAGCGCCCGGCCCCCCCCCTGCCCCCCCCCCCCCCCAGCTCTGTGACCCCCCACCCCCCCCCCGGTGACTCCCCGGCCCCTTCTCTCCCCGCAGCCGTGGTGGAAATGATGAGCCAGAAGATCCAGCAGCTGACGGCCCTGGGCGCCGCGCAAGGTGCCACCACCAAGGCGTAGCCTTCGGCCTCGGGGGCTCCCCCCCCTCCTCGCCATCGCCACCGGGACGCGAGGGGACACTGGAGGGCCCCCCACCTCGCTCCCGGTCCAGGTTTATCCCCCCCCCCCCCCGCCATCCCGTCCCGTCCCCGCTGCGCCGTCGCCAGCCCCCCCGTTGTTGTGGGCAGCTCCCCGCTGCTGCCGCCGCGCGGAATAAATGTTCCTTCTGGTGCTTTTGGGATGGGGGGGACGGGGGACAGGCACAGTTTGGGGGCGTATCCCGGGAATCCCGCTGCCCCCCCCCCCTCCCTCCCCAGCCCTGGGAGCCCCCACGTTCCTCCCCCCATGGGTTTTTTTTACCCCAAGATGAAAAAAAATCCACGTTCCCCCACAGAGAAGAGTTTTATTTCCTGGCCAAGGGTCCCCCCCGGCCGCGCTCCCCCCTCCCCTCCCACGGGGGCTGTCGAGTGTCCCCCTGGCTTCTACCCTATGTGTGCCCCCCCCCCCCATGCCCCCCCCCCCCCCCCCGGGCTATATACAGCTATCTATAGGGCCCAACCCATGCGGGGGCACCGAGCTCCAGCCAGTGTCCATGGGGGGGCCACGTGAAGCACAACAGTGTCCGGTGTCCTCGGTCCCCTGCCCGTGGCTCTGTCCATGTCCCCTGGTGCGGTGTCACCTCGTCCCTGTGCCCGTGGCTCTGTCCATGTGTCCCCCAGCTCGCTGTCACCTCCTCCCCCTGGCTCCGTCCGTGTGTCCCCTGGTATGGTGTCACCTCGTCCCACAGCTCCGTCCGTGTGTCCCCTGATGATGTGTCACCTCATCCCCTTGCCTGTGGCTCCGTCCGTGTGTCACCTCGTCCCCCTGCCTGTAGCTGTCTGTGTGTCCCTTGGTGTGGTGTCACCTCGTCCCCTTGCCTGTGGCTCCGTGTGTCCTCTAGCTCAGTGTCACCTTGTCCCCTTGCCCATGGCTCCGTCTGTGTGTCCCCCAGCTCAGTGTCACCTTGTCCCTGTGCCCACGGCTCGGTCCGTGTGTCCCCCAGCTTCATGTCACCTTGTCCCTGTGCCCGTGGCTCCGTCCGTGTGTCCCCTGCCGTGGTGTCACCTTGTCCCTGTACCTGCGGCTCAGTCCGTGTGTCCCCCAGCTCGGTGTCACTGCGTCCCTGTACCTGCGGCTCCATCTGTGTATCCCCCAGCTTGGTGTCACCTTGTCCCTGTGCCCGTGGCTCCATCCGTGTGTCCCCCAGCTCGGTGTCACCTCGTCCCTGTGCCCGTGGCTCCGTCCGTGTGTCCCCCAGCTCGGTGTCACCTCGTCCCTGTGCCCGTGGCTCCGTCCGTGTGTCCCCCAGCTTGGCGTCACCTCGTCCCTGTGCCCGCGGCTCAGTCTGTGTGTCCCCTGGCGTGGTGTCACCGCGTCCCCTTGCCCGCGGCTCAGTCCGCGTGTCCCCTGGCGTGGTGTCACCGCGTCCCCTTGCCCGCGGCTCAGTCCGTGTGTCCCCTGGCGTGGTGTCACCCCGTCCCCTTGCCCGCGGCTCAGTCCGTGTGTCCCCAGCTCAGTGTCACCCCGTCCCCTTGCCCGCGGCTCAGTCCGTGTGTCCCCCCCGGCTCTCAGCGGACGAAGAGGGGCTTGTGGACGCGCTTGTGGCGGTTGAGCGTGGCGCTGCGGGCAAAGCTCTCCCCGCACTCCACGCAGATGAAGGGCTCGTGCCCGTGGGCTTGCGCCCGGTGCCGCTCCAGCTCGGCCCCGTCGCGGCAGCTCTGCCCGCACTCGGGGCAGGCGGGGGGCTGCCCCCCGGCCCCGTGCACCCGCTGGTGCTTGGCCAGGTTGGTGCTTTGGGCGAAGCCCCGGCCGCACTGCCCGCAGCGGTGGGGCCGAGCCCCGGAGTGGGTGCGTTGGTGTTTGATGAGGTTTTTGCTCTGGGTGAAGCTCTTCCCGCACTCCCCGCAGCGGTAGGGCTTCCCCGGTGTGGATGCGCTGGTGCTGGATGAGGTTGGAGCTCCAGCTGAAGCTTTTGCCGCAGTCCCCGCAGCGGTAGGGCTTCTCCCCGGTGTGTGGTGCGCCGGTGCTGGACCAGGTGGGAGTTTTGGCTGAAGCTCTTGCCGCACTCCCCGCAGGTGCTGGGCCGTTCCCCGGTGTGAGTCCGCTGGTGCCGCAGCAGCTTCGACCAGTGGCTGAAGCTCTTCCCGCACTCGTTGCAGATAAAAGGGCGCTGGCGACCCCCCCGGTGGCGGCCCCCCCCGCCTTCCCCTCCTTCCTCTTCCTCGCCGTAACCCCCCGTCGAGGTGGCGGCCCCCGCGCTGGGCTGCCCCCCTCGTTTCTTGCTTTTGGGGGGCAGGGGGCTGTGGGGGATGACGGTCTGGATGATCTCGTGGGGCAGCACCTCGTCCTCGCAGTCGCTCACGATGCCGTCGTCAGCTGCGGGGGGGACGGGGGGGACACACAGAGAGGCTGGGGAGGGGGGCTGGGGACAGACACACACACACACACCCCCCCCGCCCTGGGACAGGGATGGGTGTCCCCCCCCCCCCACCTCCCCAGCGCCGCCATCGCCCCCTCCTCACCGATGTAGACCCTCCGGACCATGTCCCCCTCGTCCGAGTCGTGCAGCTCCACCACGCAGGGCTCCTCCGGCTCCATGGGCTCCTGGGGGGCAGCGGGGAGTCCTGAGCGCCCCCCCCCGTGAGCCCCAAACCCCCCCCCCCCCCCCAGGCTGCCCAAACCGCCCCGGTTCCTCTCGGCTCTGTCACCTCCTTTCCTGTTGCGCCACGGCTGGTTCCTGCCCCCCCTCGGGGCCGCACCGGAGCGTGCCGGGAGCCTCCGTGTCCCCACGTCCCTTTGTGCCACCCCAAAATCCCACCCTGACACCCCCAAATGCCCTTGTGATGCCCCAAATCCCCTCGTAACGCCCCAAAATCCCACCGTGTCGCCCCCAGGTCCCCTCGTAACACCCCAAAATCCTGCTGTGTTGCCCCAAAAATCCCACCGTGACGCCCCCAAATCCCCTTGTACTGCCCCAAATCCCACCGTGTCGCCCCAAAATCCTGCTGTCACCTCAAAAATCCCACCGTGCCACCCCAAATCCACTTGTACTGCCCCAAAATCCCACCGTGCCACCCCAAATCCCCTTGTAATACTGCAAAATCCCCGTGTCACCCCAAAAGCCCGCTGTGTCACCCCAGTCCTCTTGTAATGCCCCAAATCCCAGTGTGGCCCCAAAATCCTGCTGTCACCCCAAAAATCCCACTGTGTCACCCCGAATCTCACCGTGTCACCCCCAAATCCTCTTGTAACGCCCCAAAATCCCACTGTGTCGCCCCAAATCCCCTCGTAATGCCCCAAAATCCTGCTGTGTCACCCCAAAAATCCCACCGTGACACCCTAAATCCCCTTGTAACACCCCAAAATCCCGCTGTCACCCCAAAAATCCCACGTCACCCCAAATGCCATTGTTAATACCCCCAAATCCCGCTGTGTCACCCCAAATCCCCTCATACTGCCCCCAAATCCCACTCTGTCCCCCCAAAATCCCCCCGTGCCCCCCCCAAAATCCCCTCATACTGCCCCCAAATCCCACTCTGCCCCCCCCAATCCCCCTGTACCCCCCCAAATCCCACTCTGCCCCCCCCAAAATCCCCTCGCGCCCCCCTCATCCCCCTGCACCCCATCCCCCCCCCCCAACACGTTACCTGGGCTCCCGGGGGGGGGTCGGGGGGGTCCCGCTGCTGCTCCGCACTCAGTCCCGCGCCTCTGCCCTGCCGTTGCCCCCCCGAGATCTGGGGGGGGGACACGGACACAGGCAGTTACAGCCCCGCAGCTGAGGCCCCCCCGCCTCATTCCTCCCCCCCAAGTCTGCTCCCCCCTCCCCATCTGCCACCACCCAGGACTTGGGGGGGGGCGGGGGCTGCAAATCCTGTCCCCCCCCGACCCATCCCCCCCTTCCCTCTCA
>NW_027436287.1:0-65000 GCF_964199755.1 Larus michahellis
AAAGCTCTTTGGGAACCGCTTGCGTAGCCCCACACACCTGGGGGCTGCAGGCTTTCCCGCTGCCTTCAGCCTCACAACCACCCTTTCCTACTTGGCGCCGCGCCAGGCACAAAAATGGCATATGTCTGGAGACTGGTCCCACGCCCAAAGAGCCAGCAGGGAAAACTATGCCTTCTTCTAAAGCTCTTTGGGAACCGCTTGCGTAGCCCCACACACCTGGGGGCTGCAGGCTTTCCTGCTGCCTTCAGCCTCAAAACCACCCTTTCCCACTTGGCGCCGCGCCAGGCACAAAAATGGCCATATGTCTGGAGACTGGTCCCACGCCCAAAGAGCCAGCAGGGAAAACTATGCCTTGTTCTAAAGCTCTTTGGGAACCGCTTGCGTAGCCCCACAGACCTGGGGGCTGCAGGCTTTCCTGCTGCCTTCAGCCTCAAAACCGCCCTGTCCCACTTGGCGTCGCTCCAGGCACAAAAATGGCCATATGTCTGGAGATTGGTCCCACGCCCAAAGAGCCAGCAGGGAAAACTATGCCTTGTTCTAAAGCTCTTTGGGAACCGCTTGCATAGCCCCACACACCTGCGGGTTGCAGGCTTTCCTGCTGCCTTCAGCCTCAAAACCACCCTTTCCCACTTGGCGCCGCGCCAGGCCCAAAAATGGCCATATGTCTGGAGACTGGTCCCACGCCCAAAGAGCCAGCAGGGAAAACTATGCCTTGTTCTAAAGCTCTTTGGGAACCGCTTGCGTAGCCCCACAGACCTACGGGATGCAGGCTTTCCTGCTGCCTTCAGCCTCAAACCCACCCTTTTTCACTTGGCGCCGCGCCAGGCACAAAAATGGCCATATGTCTGGAGATTGGTCCCACGCCCAAAGAGCCAGCAGGGAAAACTATGCCTTATTCTAAAGCTCTTTGGGAACCGCTTGCGTAGCCCCACACACCTGGGGGCTGCAGGCTTTCCTGCTGCCTTCAGCCTCAAAACCACCCTTTCCCACTTGGCGCCGCACCAGGCACAAAAATGGCCATATGTCTGGAGATGGGTCAAACGCCCAAAGAGCCAGTAGGGAAAACTATGCCTTGTTCTAAAGCTCTTTGGGAACCGCTTGCGTAGCCCCACACACCTGGGGGCTGCAGGCTTTCCTGCTGCCTTCAGCCTCAAAACCACCCTTTCCCACTTGGCGCCGCGCCAGGCACAAAAATGGCCATATGTCTGGAGACTGGTCCCACGCCCAAAGAGCCAGCAGGGAAAACTATGCCTTGTTCTAAAGCTCTTTGGGAACCGCTTGCGTAGCCCCACAGACCTACGGGATGCAGGCTTTCCTGCTGCCTTCAGCCTCAAAACCACCCTTTTTCACTTGGCGCCGCGCCAGGCACAAAAATGGCCATATGTCTGGAGATTGGTCCCACGCCCAAAGAGCCAGCAGGGAAAAATATGCCTTATTCTAAAGCTCTTTGGAAACCGCTTGCGTAGCCCCACACACCTGGGGGCTGCAGGCTTTCCTGCTGCCTTCAGCCTCAAAACCGCCCTGTCCCACTTGGCGTCGCTTCAGGCACAATAATGGCCATATGTGTGGAGATTGGTCCCACGCCCAAAGAGCCAGCAGGGAAAACTATGCCTTGTTCTAAAGCTCTTTGGGAACCGCTTGCGTAGCCCCACACACCTGCGGGCTGCAGGCTTTCCTGCTGCCTTCAGCCTCAAAACCACCCTTTCCCACTTGGCGCCGTGCCAGGCACAAAAATGGCAATCTGTCTGGAGATTGGTCCCACGCCCAAAGAGCCAGGAGGGAAAACTATGCCTTGTTCTAAAGCTCTTTGGGAACCGGTTGCATAGCCCCACAGACCTGGGGGCTGCAGGCTTTCCTGCTGCCTTCAGCCTCAAAACCGCCCTGTCCCACTTGGCGTCGCTCCAAGCACAAAAATGGCCATATGTCTGGAGATTGGTCCCACGCCCAAAGAGCCAGCAGGGAAAACTATGCCTTGTTCTAAAGCTCTTTGGGAACCGCTTGCGTAGCCCCACAGACCTGGGGGCTGCAGGCTTTCCTGCTGCCTTCAGCCTCAAAACCACCCTTTCCCACTTGGCGCCGCGCCAGGCACAAAAATGGCCATATGTCTGGAGACTGGTCCCACGCCCAAAGAGCCAGCAGGGAAAACTATGCCTTGTTCTAAAGCTCTTTGGGAACCGCTTGCGTAGCCCCACAGACCTACGGGATGCAGGCTTTCCTGCTGCCTTCAGCCTCAAACCCAACCTTTTTCACTTGGCGCCGCGCCAGGCACAAAAATGGCCATATGTCTGGAGATTGGTCCCACGCCCAAAGAGCCAGCAGGGAAAACTATGCCTTGTCCTAAAGCTCTTTGGGAACTGCTTGCGTAGCCCCACAGACCTGGGGGCTGCAGGCTTTCCTGCTGCCTTCAGCCTCAAAACCACCCTTTCCCACTTGGCGTCGCTCCAGGCACAGAAATGGCCATATGTCTGGAGATTGGTCCCACGCCCAAAGAGCCAGCAGGGAAAACTATGCCTTGTTCTAAAGCTCTTTGGGAACCGCTTGCGTAGCCCCACAGACCTGGGGGCTGCAGGCTTTCCTGCTGCCTTCAGCCTCAAAACCACCCTTTCCCACTTGGCGCCGCGCCAGGCACAAAAATGGCCATATGTCTGGAGACTGGTCCCACGCCCAAAGAGCCAGCAGGGAAAACTATGCCTTCTTCTAAAGCTCTTTGGGAACCGCTTGCGTAGCCCCACAGACCTGGGGGCTGCAGGCCTTCCTGCTGCCTTCAGCCTCAAACCCACCCTTTTTCACTTGGCGCCGCGCCAGGCAGAAAAATGGCCATATGGCTGGAGATTGGTCCCACGCCCAAAGAGCCAGCAGGGAAAACTATGCCTTGTTCTAAAGCTCTTTGGGAACCGCTTGCGTAGCCCCACAGACCTGGGGGCTGCAGGCTTTCCCGCTGCCTTCAGGCTCAAAACCACCCTTTCCCACTTGGCGCAGCGCCAGGCACAAAAATGGCCATACGGCTGGAGATTGGTCCCACGCCCAAAGAGCCAGCAGGGAAAACTATGCCTTGTTCTAAAGCTCTTTGGGAACCGCTTGCGTAGCCCCACAGACCTGGGGGCTGCAGGCTTTCCTGCTGCCTTCAGCCTCAAAACCACCCTTTCCCACTTGGCGCCGCGCCAGGCACAAAAATGGCCATATGTCTGGAGACTGGTCCCACGCCCAAAGAGCCAGCAGGGAAAACTATGCCTTGTTCTAAAGCTCTTTGGGAACCGCTTGCGTAGCCCCACAGACCTGGGGGCTGCAGGCTTTCCTGCTGCCTTCAGCCTCAAAACCACCCTGTCCCACTTGGCGTCGCTCCAGGCACAAAAATGGCCATATGTCTGGAGATTGGTCCCACGCCCAAAGAGCCAGCAGGGAAAACTATGCCTTGTTCTAAAGCTCTTTGGGAACCGCTTGCGTAGCCCCACAGACCTGCGGGTTGCAGGCTTTCCTGCTGCCTTCAGCCTCAAAACCACCCTTTTTCACTTGGCGCCGCGCCAGGCACAAAAATGGCCATATGTCTGGAGATTGGTCCCACGCCCAAAGAGCCAGCAGGGAAAACTATGCCTTGTTCTAAAGCTCTTTGGGAACCGCTTGCGTAGCCCCACAGACCTGCGGGTTGCAGGCTTTCCTGCTGCCTTCAGCCTCAAAACCACCCTTTCCCACTTGGCGCCGCGCCAGGCACAAAAATGGCCATATGTCTGGAGATTGGTCCCATGCCCAAAGAGCCAGCAGGGAAAACTATGCCTTGTTCTAAAGCTCTTTGGGAACCGCTTGCGTAGCCCCACAGACCTGCGGGTTGCAGGCTTTCCTGCTGCCTTCAGCCTCAAAACCACCCTTTCCCACTTGGTGCCGCGCCAGGCTCAAAAATGGCCATATATCTGGAGACTGGTCTCTAACATAGGGTTTCACTGTCCCGGGAAAGTCTCTGCTAACACCCTGCAGAGCGCAGTGCCCAATATACAGAAACGTCTTGCGGTATCTCCTACAGGGAAAGTGCCAGGAGGAATTGTGGAGCTTGGTCTCAGTGTCTCTGAGAATTGCTCTGATTATCCATGTGACCTCTTTGCTAAGACTCTCCAGAGAGCCGTCCTCAAAACCAACACACATCTTGACATATCTCCCACATTGATCGCAGTGTCTCCAGGAACGGCATTCATTGAGCCAGGAACTTTTCTACCTACTCTGTCCATTGAGTTGTCCTCAAAACCAATATACATCCTGCTATATCTCCCACATGGAAAGTGCCAGGAGGGAAAAGTGAGGATTATGCTTAGACTTTCTCAGAACTGCTTCAAATCAACTAGATATCTTTGTGCTGTAAATCTCCCAACAGCCAAATGTAAAAGCAGCAAACATCTCGCTGTATGTCCCACATCCAAAGTGCCAAGAGAGAGCTTGCTCTCCCTGTCTTTGAGTACTGTTTTCACTGTCCCGGTTACCTCTTTGCTAACATTCTCTTCAGAGCTGCAGTGAAACCAGGAACCACGTGGAGAAGGCACCCACACTGAAAATGCCTGGAAGGAACGTTGGGGCTTCTTCTCAGTGTCTCTGATGTCGGGTTTCACTGTCCCGGGAAAGTCTCTGCTAACACCCTGCAGAGCGCTGTGCCCAATATACAGAAACGTCTTGCGGTATCTCCTACAGGGAAAGTGCCAGGAAGGAATTGTGGAGCTTGGTCTCAGTGTCTCTGAGAATTGCTCTGATTATCCCTGTGACCTCTTTGCTAAGACTCTCCAGAGAGACGTCCTCAAAACCAACACACATCTTGACATATCTCCCACATTGATCTTAGTGTCTCCAGGAACGGCATTCAAGGAGCCAGGAACTTTTCTGCCCACACTCTCCGGGGACAGTTCCTTAAAACCAATATACATCCTGCTATATCTCCCACATGGAAAGTGCCAGGAGGGAGAAGTGGGGATTATGTTTAGACTTTCTCAGAACTGCTTCAAATCAACTAGATATCTTTGTGCTGTAAATCTCCCAACAGCCAAATGTAAAAGCAGCAAACATCTCGCTGTATATCCCACATCCAAAGTGCCAAGAGAGAGCTTGCTCTCCCTGTCTTTGAGTACTGTTTTCACTGTCCCGGTTACCTCTTTGCTAACATTCTCTTCAGAGCTGCAGTGAAACCAGGAACCACGTGGAGAAGGCACCCACACTGAAAATGACTGGAAGGAACGTTGGGGCTTCTTCTCAGTGTCTCTGACATAGGGTTTCACTGTCCCGGGAAAGTCTCTGCTAACACCCTGCAGAGCGCAGTGCCCAATATACAGAAACATCTTGCGGTATCTCCTACAGGGAAAGTGCCAGGAGGAATTGTGGAGCTTGGTCTCAGTGTCTCTGAGAATTGCTCTGATTATCCGTGTGACCTCTTTGCTAAGACTCTCCAGAGAGCCGTCCTCAAAACCAACACACATCTTGACATATCTCCCACATTGATCTCAGTGTCTCCAGGAACGGCATTCAATGAGCCAGGACCTTTTCTCCCTACACTGTCCATTGAGTTGTCCTCAAAACCAATATACATCCTGCTATATCTCCCACATGGAAAGTGCCAGGAGGGAGAAGTGGGGATTATGTTTAGACTTTCTCGGAACTGCTTCAAATCAACTAGATATCTTTGTGCTGTAAATCTCCCAACAGCCAAACGCAAAAGCAGCAAACATCTCGCTGTATGTCCCACATCCAAAGTGCCAAGAGAGAGCTTGCTCTCCCTGTCTTTGAGTACTGTTTTCACTGTCCCGGTTACCTCTTTGCTAACATTCTCTTCAGAGCTGCAGTGAAACCAGGAACCACGTGGAGAAGGCACCCACACTGAAAATGACTGGAAGGAACATTGGGGCTTCTTCTCAGTGTCTCTGACATAGGGTTTCACTGTCCCGGGAAAGTCTCTGCTAACACCCTGCAGAGCGCTGTGCCCAATATACAGAAACGTCTTGCGGTATCTCCTACAGGGAAAGTGCCAGGAGGAATTGTGGAGCTTGGTCTCAGTGTCTCTGAGAATTGCTCTGATTATCCGTGTGACCTCTTTGCTAAGACTCTCCAGAGAGCCGTCCTCAAAACCAACACACATCTTGACATATCTCCCTCATTGATCGCAGTGTCTCCAGGAACGGCATTCAAGGAGCCAGGAACTTTTCTGCCCACACTCTCCGGGGACAGTTCCTTAAAACCAATATACATCCTGCTATATCTCCCACATGGAAAATGCCAGGAGGGAAAGGTGGGGATTATGTTTAGACTTTCTCAGAACTGCTTCAAATCAACTAGATATCTTTGTGCTGTAAATCTCCCAACAGCCAAACGCAAAAGCAGCAAACATCTCGCTGTATGTCCCACATCCAAAGTGCCAAGAGAGAGCTTGCTCTCCCTGTCTTTGACTACTGTTTTCACTGTCCCGGTTACCTCTTTGCTAACATTCTCTTCAGAGCTGCAGTGAAACCAGGAACCACGTGGAGAAGGCACCCACACTGAAAATGACTGGAAGGAAGATTGGGGCTTCTTCTCAGTGTCTCTGACATAGGGTTTCACTGTCCCGGGAAAGTCTCTGCTAACACCCTGCAGAGCGCAGTGCCCAATATACAGAAACGTCTTGCAGTATCTCCTACAGGAAAAGTGCCAGGAGGAATTGTCGAGCTTGGTCTCAGTGTCTCTGAGAATTGCTCTGATTATCCGTGTGACCTCTTTGCTAAGACTCTCCAGAGAGCCGTCCTCAAAACCAACACACATCTTGACATATCTCCCACATTGATCTCAGTGTCTCCAGGAACGGCATTCAATGAGCCAGGACCTTTTCTCCCTACACTGTCCATTGAGTTTTTCTCAAAACCAATATACATCCTGCTATATCTCCCACATGGAAAGTGCCAGGAGGGAGAAGCGGGGATTATGTTTAGACTTTCTCAGAACTGCTTCAAATCAACTAGATATCTTTGTGCTGTAAATCTCCCAACAGCCAAACGCAAAAGCAGCAAACATCTCGCTGTATGTCCCACATCCAAAGTGCCAAGAGAGTAATGTAGAGCTTGCTCTCCCTGTCTTTGAGTACTGTTTTCAGTGTCCCGGTTACCTCTTTGCTAACATTCTCTTCAGAGCTGCAGTGAAAGCAGGAACCATGTGGAGAAGGCACCCACACTGAAAATGACTGGAAGGAACATTGGGGCTTCTTCTCAGTGTCTCTGACATAGGGTTTCACTGTCCCGGGAATGTCTCTGCTAACACCCTGCAGAGCGCAGTGCCCAATATACAGAAACGTCTTGCGGTATCTCCTACAGGGAAAGTGCCAGGAGGGAATTGTCGATCTTGTTCTCAGTGTCTCTGAGAATTGCTCTGATTATCCCTGTGACCTCTTTGCTAAGACTCTCTCTCCAGAGAGCCGTCCTCAAAACCAACACACATCTTGACATATCTCCCACATTGATCGCAGTGTCTCCAGGAACGGCATTCAATGAGCCAGGACCTTTTCTCCCTACACTGTCCATTGAGTTGTTCTCAAAACCAATATACATCCTGCTATATCTCCCACATGGAAAGTGCCAGGAGGGAGAAGTGGGGATTATGTTTAGACTTTCTCGGAACTGCTTCAAATCAACTAGATAGCTTTGTGCTGTAAATCTCCCAACAGCCAAACGCAAAAGCAGCAAACATCTCGCTGTATGTCCCACATCCAAAGTGCCAAGAGAGAGCTTGCTCTCCCTGTCTTTGAGTACTGTTTTCACTGTCCCGGTTACCTCTTTGCTAACATTCTCTTCAGAGCTGCAGTGAAACCAGGAACCACGTGGAGAAGGCACCCACACTGAAAATGACTGGAAGGAACATTGGGGCTTCTTCTCAGTGTCTCTGACATAGGGTTTCACTGTCCCGGGAAAGTCTCTGCTAACACCCTGCAGAGCGCAGTGCCCAATATACAGAAATGTCTTGCGGTATCTCCTACAGGGAAAGTGCCAGGAGGAATTGTGGAGCTTGTTCTCAGTGTCTCTGAGAATTGCTCTGATTATCCGTGTGACCTCTTTGCTAAGACTCTCCAGAGAGCCGTCCTCAAAACCAACACACATCTTGACATATCTCCCACATTGATCTCAGTGTCTCCAGGAACGGCATTCAATGAGCCAGGACCTTTTCTCCCTACACTGTCCATTGAGTTGTCCTCAAAACCAATATACATCCTGCTATATCTCCCACATGGAAAGTGCCAGGAGGGAGAAGTGGGGATTATGTTTAGACTTTCTCGGAACTGCTTCAAATCAACTAGATATCTTTGTGCTGTAAATCTCCCAACAGCCAAACGCAAAAGCAGCAAACATCTCGCTGTATGTCCCACATCGAAAGTGCAGGGAGAGTAATGTAGAGCTTGCTCTCCCTGTCTTTGAGTACTGTTTTCACTGTCCCGGTTACCTCTTTGCTAACATTCTCTTCAGAGCTGCAGTGAAACCAGGAACCACGTGGAGAAGGCACCCACACTGAAAATGACTGGAAGGAACATTGGGGCTTCTTCTCAGTGTCTCTGACATAGGGTTTCACTGTCCCGGGAAAGTCTCTGCTAACACCCTGCAGAGCGCAGTGCCCAATATACAGAAACGTCTTGCGGTATCTCCTACAGGGAAAGTGCCAGGAGGAATTGTCGAGCTTGGTCTCAGTGTCTCTGAGAATTGCTCTGATTATCCCTGTGACCTCTTTGCTAAGACTCTCCAGAGAGATGTCCTCAAAACCAACACACATCTTGACATATCTCCCACATTGATCTCAGTGTCTCCAGGAACGGCATTCAAGGAGCCAGGAACTTTTCTGCCCACACTCTCCGGGGACAGTTCCTTAAAACCAATATACATCCTGCTATATCTCCCACATGGAAAGTGCCAGGAGGGAGAAGTGGGGATTATGTTTAGACTTTCTCGGAACTGCTTCAAATCAACTAGATATCTTTGTGCTGTAAATCTCCCAACAGCCAAATGTAAAAGCAGCAAACATCTCGCTGTATGTCCCACATCCAAAGTGCCAAGAGAGAGCTTGCTCTCCCTGTCTTTGAGTACAGTTTTCACTGTCCCGATTACCTCTTTGCTAACATTCTCTTCAGAGCTGCAGTGAAACCAGGAACCATGTGGAGAAGGCACCCACACTGAAAATGACTGGAAGGAAGATTGGGGCTTCTTCTCAGTGTCTCTGACATAGGGTTTCACTGTCCCGGGAAAGTCTCTGCTAACACCCTGCAGAGCGCAGTGCCCAATATACAGAAACGTCTTGCGGTATCTCCTACAGGGAAAGTGCCAGGAGGAATTGTGGAGCTTGGTCTCAGTGTCTCTGAGAATTGCTCTGATTATCCCTGTGACCTCTTTGCTAAGACTCTCCAGAGAGCCGTCCTCAAAACAAACACACATCTTGACATATCTCCCACATTGATCTCAGTGTCTCCAGGAACGGCATTCAATGAGCCAGGACCTTTTCTCCCTACACTGTCCATTGAGTTGTCCTCAAAACCAATATACATCCTGCTATATCTCCCACATGGAAAGTGCCAGGAGGGAGAAGTGGGGATTATGTTTAGACTTTCTCGGAACTGCTTCAAATCAACTAGATATCTTTGTGCTGTAAATCTCCCAACAGCCAAACGCAAAAGCAGCAAACATCTCGCTGTATGTCCCACATCCAAAGTGCCAAGAGAGAGCTTGCTCTCCCTGTCTTTGAGTACTGTTTTCACTGTCCCGGTTACCTCTTTGCTAACATTCTCTTCAGAGCTGCAGTGAAAGCAGGAACCATGTGGAGAAGGCACCCACACTGAAAATGACTGGAAGGAACATTGGGGCTTCTTCTCAGTGTCTCTGACATAGGGTTTCACTGTCCCGGGAAAGTCTCTGCTAACACCCTGCAGAGCGCAGTGCCCAATATACAGAAACGTCTTGCGGTATCTCCTACAGAGAAAGTGCCAGGAGGAATTGTGGAGCTTGGTCTCAGTGTCTCTGAGAATTGCTCTGATTATCTGTGTGACCTCTTTGCTAAGACTCTCCAGAGAGCCGTCCTCAAAACCAACACACATCTTGACATATCTCCCTCATTGATCTTAGTGTCTCCAGGAACGGCATTCAAGGAGCCAGGAACTTTTCTGCCCACACTCTCCGGGGACAGTTCCTTAAAACCAATATACATCCTGCTATATCTCCCACATGGAAAGTGCCAGGAGGGAGAAGTGGGGATTATGTTTAGACTTTCTCGGAACTGCTTCAAATCAACTAGATATCTTTGTGCTGTAAATCTCCCAACAGCCAAATGTAAAAGCAGCAAACATCTCGCTGTATGTCCCACATCCAAAGTGCCAAGAGAGAGCTTGCTCTCCCTGTCTTTGAGTACAGTTTTCACTGTCCCGATTACCTCTTTGCTAACATTCTCTTCAGAGCTGCAGTGAAACCAGGAACCATGTGGAGAAGGCACCCACACTGAAAATGACTGGAAGGAACATTGGGGCTTCTTCTCAGTGTCTCTGACATAGGGTTTCACTCTCCCGGGAAAGTCTCTGCTAACACCCAGCAGAGCGCAGTGCCCAATATACAGAAACGTCTTGCGGTATCTCCTACAGGGAAAGTGCCAGGAGGGAGTTGTCGAGCTTGGTCTCAGTGTCTCTGAGAATTGCTCTGATTATCTGTGTGACCTCTTTGCTAAGACTCTCCAGAGAGCCGTCCTCAAAACCAACACACATCTTGACATATCTCCCTCATTGATCTTAGTGTCTCCAGGAACGGCATTCAAGGAGCCAGGAACTTTTCTGCCCACACTCTCCGGGGACAGTTCCTTAAAACCAATATACATCCTGCTATATCTCCCACATGGAAAATGCCAGGAGGGAGAAGTGGGGATTATGTTTAGACTTTCTCGGAACTGCTTCAAATCAACTAGATATCTTTGTGCTGTAAATCTCCCAACAGCCAAACGCAAAAGCAGCAAACATCTCGCTGTATGTCCCACATCCAAAGTGCCAAGAGAGAGCTTGCTCTCCCTGTCTTTGAGTACAGTTTTCACTGTCCCGGTTACCTCTTTGCTAACATTCTCTTCAGAGCTGCAGTGAAACCAGGAACCATGTGGAGAAGGCACCCACACTGAAAATGACTGGAAGGAAGATTGGGGCTTCTTCTCAGTGTCTCTGACATAGGGTTTCACTGTCCCGGGAAAGTCTCTGCTAACACCCTGCAGAGCGCAGTGCCCAATATACAGAAACGTCTTGCGGTATCTCCTACAGGGAAAGTGCCAGGAGGGAATTGTCGAGCTTGGTCTCAGTGTCTCTGAGAATTGCTCTGATTATCTGTGTGACCTCTTTGCTAAGACTCTCCAGAGAGCCGTCCTCAAAACCAACACACATCTTGACATATCTCCCACATTGATCGCAGTGTCTCCAGGAACGGCATTCAAGGAGCCAGGAACTTTTCTGCCCACACTCTCCGGGGACAGTTCCTTAAAACCAATATACATCCTGCTATATCTCCCACATGGAAAGTGCCAGGAGGGAGAAGTGGGGATTATGTTTAGACTTTCTCGGAACTGCTTCAAATCAACTAGATAGCTTTGTGCTGTAAATCTCCCAACAGCCAAACGCAAAAGCAGCAAACATCTCGCTGTATGTCCCACATCCAAAGTGCCAAGAGAGAGCTTGCTCTCCCTGTCTTTGACTACTGTTTTCAGTGTCCCGGTTACCTCTTTGCTAACATTCTCTTCAGAGCTGCAGTGAAACCAGGAACCATGTGGAGAAGGCACCCACACTGAAAATGACTGGAAAGAACATTGGGGCTTCTTCTCAGTGTCTCTGACATAGGGTTTCACTGTCCCGGGAAAGTCTCTGCTAACACCCTGCAGAGCGCAGTGCCCAATATACAGAAATGTCTTGCGGTATCTCCTACAGGGAAAGTGCCAGGAGGAATTGTGGAGCTTGGTCTCAGTGTCTCTGAGAATTGCTCTGATTATCTGTGTGACCTCTTTGCTAAGACTCTCCAGAGAGCCGTCCTCAAAACCAACACACATCTTGACATATCTCCCACATTGATCTCAGTGTCTCCAGGAACGGCATTCAAGGAGCCAGGAACTTTTCTGCCCACACTCTCCGGGGACAGTTCCTTAAAACCAATATACATCCTGCTATATCTCCCACATGGAAAGTGCCAGGAGGGAGAAGTGGGGATTATGTTTAGACTTTCTCGGAACTGCTTCAAATCAACTAGATATCTTTGTGCTGTAAATCTCCCAACAGCCAAACGTAAAAGCAGCAAACATCTCGCTGTATGTCCCACATCCAAAGTGCCAAGAGAGAGCTTGCTCTCCCTGTCTTTGAGTACTGTTTTCAGTGTCCCGGTTACCTCTTTGCTAACATTCTCTTCAGAGCTGCAGTGAAACCAGGAACCACGTGGAGAAGGCACCCACACTGAAAATGACTGGAAGGAACATTGGGGCTTCTTCTCAGTGTCTCTGACATAGGGTTTCACTGTCCCAGGAAAGTCTCTGCTAACACCCTGCAGAGCGCAGTGCCCAATATACAGAAACGTCTTGCGGTATCTCCTACAGGGAAAGTGCCAGGAGGAATTGTCGAGCTTGGTCTCAGTGTCTCTGAGAATTGCTCTGATTATCCGTGTGACCTCTTTGCTAAGACTCTCCAGAGAGCCGTCCTCAAAACAAACACACATCTTGACATATCTCCCTCATTGATCTCAGTGTCTCCAGGAACGGCATTCAATGAGCCAGGACCTTTTCTCCCTACTCTGTCCATTGAGTTGTCCTCAAAACCAATATACATCCTGCTATATCTCCCACATGGAAAGTGCCAGGAGGGAGAAGTGGGGATTATGTTTAGACTTTCTCGGAACTGCTTCAAATCAACTAGATATCTTTGTGCTGTAAATCTCCCAACAGCCAAATGTAAAAGCAGCAAACATCTCCCTGTATGTCCCACATCGAAAGTGCCAAGAGAGAGCTTGCTCTCCCTGTCTTTGAGTACAGTTTTCACTGTCCCGATTACCTCTTTGCTAACATTCTCTTCAGAGCTGCAGTGAAACCAGGAACCATGTGGAGAAGGCACCCACACTGAAAATGACTGGAAGGAACGTTGGGGCTTCTTCTCAGTGTCTCTGACATAGGGTTTCACTGTCCCGGGAAAGTCTCTGCTAACACCCTGCAGAGCGCAGTGCCCAATATACAGAAATGTCTTGCGGTATCTCCTACAGGGAAAGTGCCAGGAGGAATTGTCGAGCTTGGTCTCAGTGTCTCTGAGAATTGCTCTGATTATCCCTGTGACCTCTTTGCTAAGACTCTCCAGAGAGCCGTCCTCAAAACCAACACACATCTTGACATATCTCCCACATTGATCGCAGTGTCTCCAGAAACGGCATTCAATGAGCCAGGAACGTTTCTCCCTACGCTGTCCATTGAGTTGTCCTCAAAACCAATATACATCCTGCTATATCTCCCACATGGAAAGTGCCAGGAGGGAGAAGTGGGGATTATGTTTAGACTTTCTCGGAACTGCTTCAAATCAACTAGATATCTTTGTGCTGTAAATCTCCCAACAGCCAAGCGCAAAAGCAGCAAACATCTCGCTGTATGTCCCACATCCAAAGTGCCAAGAGAGTAATGTAGAGCTTGCTCTCCCTGTCTTTGAGTACTGTTTTCACTGTCCCGGTTACCTCTTTGCTAACATTCTCTTCAGAGCTGCAGTGAAAGCAGGAACCATGTGGAGAAGGCACCCACACTGAAAATGACTGGAAGGAACGTTGGGGCTTCTTCTCAGTGTCTCTGACATAGGGTTTCACTGTCCCGGGAAAGTCTCTGCTAACACCCTGCAGAGCGCTGTGCCCAATATACAGAAACGTCTTGCGGTATCTCCTACAGGGAAAGTGCCAGGAGGAATTGTGGAGCTTGGTCTCAGTGTCTCTGAGAATTGCTCTGATTATCTGTGTGACCTCTTTGCTAAGACTCTCCAGAGAGCCGTCCTCAAAACCAACACACATCTTGACATATCTCCCTCATTGATCTCAGTGTCTCCAGGAACGGCATTCAAGGAGCCAGGAACTTTTCTGCCCACACTCTCCGGGGACAGTTCCTTAAAACCAATATACATCCTGCTATATCTCCCACAGGGAAAATGCCAGGAGGGAGAAGTGGGGATTATGTTTAGACTTTCTCGGAACTGCTTCAAATCAACTAGATAGCTTTGTGCTGTAAATCTCCCAACAGCCAAACGCAAAAGCAGCAAACATCTCGCTGTATGTCCCACATCCAAAGTGCCAAGAGAGAGCTTGCTCTCCCTGTCTTTGAGTACTGTTTTCACTGTCCCGGTTACCTCTTTGCTAACATTCTCTTCAGAGCTGCAGTGAAACCAGGAACCACGTGGAGAAGGCACCCACACTGAAAATGACTGGAAGGAACATTGGGGCTTCTTCTCAGTGTCTCTGACATAGGGTTTCACTGTCCCGGGAAAGTCTCTGCTAAACACCCTGCAGAGCGCAGTGCCCAATATACAGAAATGTCTTGCTGTATCTCCTACAGGGAAAGTGCCAGGAGGGAATTGTCGAGCTTGGTCTCAGTGTCTCTGAGAATTGCTCTGATTATCCGTGTGACCTCTTTGCTAAGACTCTCTCTCCAGAGAGCTGTCCTCAAAACCAACACACATCTTGACATATCTCCCACATTGATCGCAGTGTCTCCAGAAACGGCATTCAATGAGCCAGGAACGTTTCTCCCTACACTGTCCATTGAGTTGTTCTCAAAACCAATATACATCCTGCTATATCTCCCACATGGAAAGTGCCAGGAGGGAGAAGTGGGGATTATGTTTAGACTTTCTCGGAACTGCTTCAAATCAACTAGATATCTTTGTGCTGTAAATCTCCCAACAGCCAAATGTAAAAGCAGCAAACATCTCGCTGTATGTCCCACATCCAAAGTGCCAAGAGAGAGCTTGCTCTCCCTGTCTTTGACTACTGTTTTCAGTGTCCCGGTTACCTCTTTGCTAACATTCTCTTCAGAGCTGCAGTGAAACCAGGAACCACGTGGAGAAGGCACCCACACTGAAAATGACTGGAAGGAAGATTGGGGCTTCTTCTCAGTGTCTCTGACATAGGGTTTCACTGTCCCGGGAAAGTCTCTGCTAACACCCTGCAGAGCGCTGTGCCCAATATACAGAAACGTCTTGCTGTATCTCCTACAGGGAAAGTGCCAGGAGGAATTGTGGAGCTTGGTCTCAGTGTCTCTGAGAATTGCTCTGATTATCTCTGTGACCTCTTTGCTAAGACTCTCCAGAGAGCCGTTCTCAAAACCAACACACATCTTGACATATCTCCCACATTGATCTCAGTGTCTCCAGGAACGGCATTCAAGGAGCCAGGAACTTTTCTGCCCACACTCTCCGGGGACAGTTCCTTAAAACCAATATACATCCTGCTATATCTCCCACATGGAAAGTGCCAGGAGGGAGAAGTGGGGATTATGTTTAGACTTTCTCGGAACTGCTTCAAATCAACTAGATATCTTTGTGCTGTAAATCTCCCAACAGCCAAATGTAAAAGCAGCAAACATCTCGCTGTATGTCCCACATCCAAAGTGCCAAGAGAGAGCTTGCTCTCCCTGTCTTTGAGTACAGTTTTCACTGTCCCGATTACCTCTTTGCTAACATTCTCTTCAGAGCTGCAGTGAAACCAGGAACCATGTGGAGAAGGCACCCACACTGAAAATGACTGGAAGGAACATTGGGGCTTCTTCTCAGTGTCTCTGACATAGGGTTTCACTGTCCCGGGAAAGTCTCTGCTAACACCCTGCAGAGCGCAGTGCCCAATATACAGAAACGTCTTGCGGTATCTCCTACAGGGAAAGTGCCAGGAGGGAATTGTCGAGCTTGGTCTCAGTGTCTCTGAGAATTGCTCTGATTATCTGTGTGACCTCTTTGCTAAGACTCTCCAGAGAGCCGTCCTCAAAACCAACACACATCTTGACATATCTCCCACATTGATCTCAGTGTCTCCAGGAACGGCATTCAAGGAGCCAGGAACTTTTCTGCCCACACTCTCCGGGGACAGTTCCTTAAAACCAATATACATCCTGCTATATCTCCCACATGGAAAATGCCAGGAGGGAGAAGTGGGGATTATGTTTAGACTTTCTCGGAACTGCTTCAAATCAACTAGATATCTTTGTGCTGTAAATCTCCCAACAGCCAAACGCAAAAGCAGCAAACATCTCACTGTATGTCCCACATCCAAAGTGCCAAGAGAGAGCTTGCTCTCCCTGTCTTTGAGTACTGTTTTCACTGTCCCGGTTACCTCTTTGCTAACATTCTCTTCAGAGCTGCAGTGAAAGCAGGAACCACGTGGTGAAGGCACCCACTCTGAAAATGCCTGGAGGGAACATTGGGGCTTCTTCTCAGTGTCTCTGACATAGGGTTTTACTGTCCCGGGAAAGTCTCTGCTAACACCCTGCAGAGCGCTGTGCCCAATATACAGGAACGTCTTGCGGTATCTCCTACAGGGAAAGTGCCAGGAGGAATTGTCGAGCTTGGTCTCAGTGTCTCTGAGAATTGCTCTGATTATCCCTGTGACCTCTTTGCTAAGACTCTCCAGAGAGCCGTCCTCAAAACAAACACACATCTTGACATATCTCCCACATTGATCTCAGTGTCTCCAGGAACAGCATTCAATGAGCCAGGACCTTTTCTCCCTACACTGTCCATTGAGTTGTCCTCAAAACCAATATACATCCTGCTATATCTCCCACATGGAAAGTGCCAGGAGGGAGAAGTGGGGATTATGTTTAGACTTTCTCGGAACTGCTTCAAATCAACTAGATATCTTTGTGCTGTAAATCTCCCAACAGCCAAACGCAAAAGCAGCAAACATCTCCCTGTATGTCCCACATGCAAAGTGCCAAGAGAGTAATGTAGAGCTTGCTCTCCCTGTCTTTGAGTACTGTTTTCACTGTCCCGATTACCTCTTTGCTAACATTCTCTTCAGAGCTGCAGTGAAAGCAGGAACCATGTGGAGAAGGCACCCACACTGAAAATGACTGGAAGGAACATTGGGGCTTCTTCTCAGTGTCTCTGACATAGGGTTTCACTGTCCCGGGAAAGTCTCTGCTAACACCCAGCAGAGCGCAGTGCCCAATATACAGAAACGTCTTGCGGTATCTCCTACAGGGAAAGTGCCAGGAGGGAATTGTCGAGCTTGGTCTCAGTGTCTCGGAGAATTGCTCTGATTATCCATGTGACCTCTTTGCTAAGACTCTCCAGAGAGCCGTCCTCAAAACCAACACACATCTTGACATCTCTCCCTCATTGATCGCAGTGTCTCCAGGAACGGCATTCAAGGAGCCAGGAACTTTTCTGCCCACACTCTCCGGGGACAGTTCCTTAAAACCAATATACATCCTGCTATATCTCCCACATGGAAAATGCCAGGAGGGAGAAGTGGGGATTATGTTTAGACTTTCTCAGAACTGCTTCAAATCAACTAGATATCTTTGTGCTGTAAATCTCCCAACAGCCAAACATAAAAGCAGCAAACATCTCGCTGTATGTCCCACATCCAAAGTGCCAAGAGAGAGCTTGCTCTCCCTGTCTTTGAGTACTGTTTTCACTGTCCCGATTACCTCTTTGCTAACATTCTCTTCAGAGCTGCAGTGAAAGCAGGAACCATGTGGAGAAGGCACCCACACTGAAAATGACTGGAAGGAACATTGGGGCTTCTTCTCAGTGTCTCTGACATAGGGTTTCACTGTCCCGGGAAAGTCTCTGCTAACACCCTGCAGAGCGCTGTGCCCAAGACTCTGTGCTAAGACTCTCCAGAGAGACGTCCTCAAAACCAACACACATATTGACATATCTCCCTCATTGATCGCAGTGTCTCCAGGAACGGCATTCAAGGAGCCAGGAATTTTTCTACCCACACTCTCCGGGGACAGTTCCTTAAAACCAATATACATCCTGCTATATCTCCCACATGGAAAGTGCCAGGAGGGAAAAGTGAGGATTATGCTTAGACTTTCTCAGAACTGCTTCTAATCAACTAGATATCTTTGTGCTGTAAATCTCCCAACAGCCAAACGCAAAAGCAGCAAACATCTCGCTGTATGTCCCACATAGAAAGTGCAGGGAGAGTAATGTAGAGCTTGCTGGCTCTCCGGCAGTCCCGGCTAAACCCAAAGAGCAACAGCAAAGTAAAGGATGTCGAAATCACATGTATTAAGGATGTTAAAAAAGGCCAGCTAGTGAGAGGCTACGTGAAATCAATCACGTTTTGAGGACGTCTCTCTGGAGAGTCTTAGCAAAGAGGTCACACGGATAATCAGAGCAATTCTCAGAGACACTGAGACCAAGCTCGACAATTCCTCCTGGCACTTTCCCTGTAGGAGATACCGCAAGACGTTTCTGTATATTGGGCACTGCGCTCTGCAGGGTGTTAGCAGAGACTTTCCCGGGACAGTGAAACCCTATGTCAGAGACACTGAGAAGAAGCCCCAACGTTCCTTCCAGGCATTTTCAGTGTGGGTGCCTTCTCCACGTGGTTCCTGGTTTCACTGCAGCTCTGAAGAGAATGTTAGCAAAGAGGTAACCGGGACAGTGAAAACAGTACTCAAAGACAGGGAGAGCAAGCTCTACATTACTCTCCCTGCACTTTCGATGTGGGACATACAGCGAGATGTTTGCTGCTTTTGCGTTTGGCTGTTGGGAGATTTACAGCACAAAGATATCTAGTTGATTTGAAGCAGTTCTGAGAAAGTCTAAGCATAATCCTCACTTTTCCCTCCTGGCATTTTCCATGTGGGAGATATAGCAGGATGTATATTGGTTTTAAGGAACTGTCCCCGGAGAGTGTGGGCAGAAAAGTTCCTCGCTCCTTGAATGCCGTTCCTGGAGACACTGCGATCAATGTGGGAGATATGTCAAGATGTGTGTTGGTTTTGAGGACGTCTCTCTGGAGAGTCTTAGCAAAGAGGTCACACGGATAATCAGAGCAATTCTCAGAGACACTGAGAAAAAGCTCGACAATTCCCTCCTGGCACTTTCCCTGTAGGAGATACCGCAAGACGTTTCTGTATATTGGGCACTGCGCTCTGCAGGGTGTTAGCAGAGACTTTCCCGGGACAGTGAAACCCTATGTCAGAGACAGTGAGAAGAAGCCCCAATGTTCCTTCCAGGCATTTTCAGTGTGGGTGCCTTCTCCACATGGTTCCTGGTTTCACTGCAGCTCTGAAGAGAATGTTAGCAAAGAGGTAACCGGGACAGTGAAAACAGTACTCAAAGACAGGGAGAGCAAGCTCTCTCTTGGCACTTTGGATGTGGGACATACAGCGATATGTTTGCTGCTTTTGCGTTTGGCTGTTGGGAGATTTACAGCACAAAGATATCTAGTTGATTTGAAGCAGTTCTGAGAAAGTCTAAACATAATCCCCACTTCTCCCTCCTGGCATTTTCCATGTGGGAGATATAGCAGGATGTATATTGGTTTTAAGGAACTGTCCCCGGAGAGTGTGGGCAGAAAAGTTCCTGGCTCCTTGAATGCCGTTCCTGGAGACACTGCGATCAATGAGGGAGAGATGTCAAGATGTGTGTTGGTTTTGAGGACGGCTCTCTGGAGAGTCTTAGCAAAGAGGTCACATGGATAATCAGAGCAATTCTCCGAGACACTGAGACCAAGCTCCACAATTCCCTCCTGGCACTTTCCCTGTAGGAGATACCGCAAGACGTTTCTGTATATTGGGCACTGCGCTCTGCAGGGTGTTAGCAGAGACTTTCCCGGGACAGTGAAACCCTATGTCAGAGACACTGAGAAGAAGCCCCAATGTTCCTTCCAGTCATTTTCAGTGTGGGTGCCTTCTCCACGTGGTTCCTGGTTTCACTGCAGCTCTGAAGAGAATGTTAGCAAAGAGGTAACCGGGACAGTGAAAACAGTACTCAAAGACAGGGAGAGCAAGCTCTACATTACTCTCTTGGCACTTTGGATGTGGGACATACAGCGAGATGTTTGCTGCTTTTGCGTTTGGCTGTTGGGAGATTTACAGCACAAAGATATCTAGTTGATTTGAAGCAGTTCTGAGAAAGTCTAAGCATAATCCTCACTTTTCCCTCCTGGCACTTTCCATGTGGGAGATATAGCAGGATGTATATCTGTTTTGAGGACAACTCAATGGACAGTGTAGGGAGAAAAGTTCCTGGCTCAATGAATGCCGTTTCTGGAGACACTGCGATCAATGTGGGAGATATGTCAAGATGTGTGTTGGTTTTGAGGTCGGCTCTCTGGAGAGTCTTAGCAAAGAGGTCACAGGGATAATCAGAGCAATTCTCAGAGACACTGAGACCAAGCTCGACAATTCCTCCTGGCACTTTCCCTGTAGGAGATACCGCAAGACGTTTCTGTATATTGGGCACTGCGCTCTGCAGGGTGTTAGCAGAGACTTTCCCGGGACAGTGAAACCCTATGTCAGAGACACTGAGAAGAAGCCCCAACGTTCCTTCCAGGCATTTTCAGTGTGGGTGCCTTCTCCACGTGGTTCCTGGTTTCACTGCAGCTCTGAAGAGAATGTTAGCAAAGAGGTAACCGGGACAGTGAAAACAGTACTCAAAGACAGGGAGAGCAAGCTCTACATTACTCTCTTGGCACTTTCGATGTGGGACATACAGCGAGATGTTTGCTGCTTTTGCGTTTGGCTGTTGGGAGATTTACAGCACAAAGATATCTAGTTGATTTGAAGCAGTTCTGAGAAAGTCTAAGCATAATCCTCACTTTTCCCTCCTGGCATTTTCCATGTGGGAGATATAGCAGGATGTATATAGGTTTTGAGGACAACTCAATGGACAGTGTAGG
This sequence comes from Larus michahellis, assembly GCF_964199755.1. Taxonomy (NCBI): domain Eukaryota; kingdom Metazoa; phylum Chordata; class Aves; order Charadriiformes; family Laridae; genus Larus; species Larus michahellis. The sequence continues at coordinate 20,850 of NW_027436287.1, forward strand.
GAGAAAAGGTCCTGGCTCAATGAATGCCGTTCCTGGAGACACTGCGATCAATGTGGGAGATATGTCAAGATGTGTGTTGGTTTTGAGGACGGCTCTCTGGAGAGTCTTAGCAAAGAGGTCACAGGGATAATCAGAGCAATTCTCAAAGACACTGAGACCAAGCTCCACAATTCCTCCTGGCACTTTCCCTGTAGGAGATACCGCAAGACGTTCCTGTATATTGGGCACAGCGCTCTGCAGGGTGTTAGCAGAGACTTTCCCGGGACAGTAAAACCCTATGTCAGAGACACTGAGAAGAAGCCCCAACGTTCCTTCCAGTCATTTTCAGTGTGGGTGCCTTCTCCACGTGGTTCCTGCTTTCACTGCAGCTCTGAAGAGAATGTTAGCAAAGAGGTAACCGGGACAGTGAAAACAGTACTCAAAGACAGGGAGAGCAAGCTCTCTCTTGGCACTTTGGATGTGGGACATACAGCGAGAGGTTTGCTGCTTTTGCGTTTGGCTGTTGGGAGATTTACAGCAAAAAGATATCTAGTTGATTTGAAGCAGTTCCGAGAAAGTCTAAGCATAATCCCCACTTTTCCCTCCTGGCATTTTCCCTGTGGGAGATATAGCAGGATGTATACTGGTTTTAAGGAACTGTCCCCGGAGAGTGTGGGCAGAAAAGTTCCTGGCTCCTTGAATGCCGTTTCTGGAGACACTGCGATCAATGTGGGAGATATGTCAAGATGTGTGTTGGTTTTGAGGACGTCTCTCTGGAGAGTCTTAGCAAAGAGGTCACACGGATAATCAGAGCAATTCTCAGAGACACTGAGACCAAGCTCGACAATTCCTCCTGGCACTTTCCCTGTAGGAGATACCGCAAGACGTTTCTGTATATTGGGCACTGCGCTCTGCAGGGTGTTAGCAGAGACTTTCCCGGGACAGTGAAACCCTATGTCAGAGACACTGAGAAGAAGCCCCAATCTTCCTTACAGTCATTTTCAGTGTGGGTGCCTTCTCCACGTGGTTCCTGCTTTCACTGCAGCTCTGAAGAGAATGTTAGCAAAGAGGTAACCGGGACAGTGAAAACAGTACTCAAAGACAGGGAGAGCAAGCTCTCTCTTGGCACTTTGGATGTGGGACATACAGCGAGAGGTTTGCTTCTTTTGCGTTTGGCTGTTGGGAGATTTACAGCACAAAGATATCTAGTTGATTTGAAGCAGTTCTGAGAAAGTCTAAGCATAATCCTCACTTTTCCCTCCTGGCACTTTCCATGTGGGAGATATAGCAGGATGTATATTGGTTTTGAGGACAACTCAATGGACAGCGTAGGGAGAAACGTTCCTGGCTCATTGAATGCCGTTTCTGGAGACACTGCGATCAATGTGGGAGATATGTCAAGATGTGTGTTGGTTTTGAGGACGGCTCTCTGGAGAGTCTTAGCAAAGAGGTCACAGGGATAATCAGAGCAATTCTCAGAGACACTGAGAACAAGCTCCACAATTCCTCCTGGCACTTTCCCTGTAGGAGATACCGCAAGACGTTTCTGTATATTGGGCACTGCGCTCTGCAGGGTGTTAGCAGAGACTTTCCCGGGACAGTAAAACCCGACATCAGAGACACTGAGAAGAAGCCCCAATGTTCCTTCCAGGCATTTTCAGTGTGGGTGCCTTCTCCACGTGGTTCCTGGTTTCACTGCAGCTCTGAAGAGAATGTTAGCAAAGAGGTAACCGGGACAGTGAAAACAGTACTCAAAGACAGGGAGAGCAAGCTCTCTCTTGGCACTTTGGATGTGGGACATACAGCGAGATGTTTGCTGCTTTTACATTTGGCTGTTGGGAGATTTACAGCACAAAGATATCTAGTTGATTTGAAGCAGTTCTGAGAAAGTCTAAACATAATCCTCACTTTCCCCTCCTGGCATTTTCCATGTGGGAGATATAGCAGGATGTATATTGGTTTTGAGGAGAACTCAATGGACAGAGTAGGTAGAAAAGTTCCTGGCTCAATGAATGCCGTTTCTGGAGACACTGCGATCAATGTGGGAGATATGTCAAGATGTGTGTTGGTTTTGAGGACGGCTCTCTGGAGAGTCTTAGCAAAGAGGTCACACAGATAATCAGAGCAATTCTCAGAGACACTGAGAACAAGATCGACAATTCCCTCCTAGCACTTTCCCTGTAGGAGATACCGCAAGACGTTTCTGTATATTGGGCACTGCGCTCTGCAGGGTGTTAGCAGAGACTTTCCCGGGACAGTGAAACCCTATGTTAGAGACACTGAGAAGAAGCCCCAATGTTCCTTCCAGGCATTTTAAGTGTGGGTGCCTTCTCCACGTGGTTCCTGGTTTCACTGCAGCTCTGAAGAGAATGTTAGCAAAGAGGTAACCGGGACACTGAAAACAGTACTCAAAGACAGGGAGAGCAAGCTCTCTCTTGGCACTTTGGATGTGGGACATACAGCGAGATGTTTGCTGCTTTTGCGTTTGGCTGTTGGGAGATTTACAGCACAAAGATATCTAGTTGATTAGAAGCAGTTCTGAGAAAGTCTAAGCATAATCACCACTTCTCCCTCCTGGCACTTTCCATGTGGGAGATATAGCAGGATGTATATTGGTTTTAAGGAACTGTCCCCGGAGAGTGTGGGCAGAAAAATTCCTGGCTCCTTGAATGCCGTTCCTGGAGACACTGCGATCAATGAGGGAGATATTTCAGGCTTTCCTGCTGCCTTCAGCCTCAAAACCACCCTGTCCCACTTGGCGCCGCGCCAGGCACAAAAATGGCCATATGTCTGGAGATTGGTCCCACGCCCAAAGAGCCAGCAGGGAAAACTATGCCTTGTTCTAAAGCTCTTTGGGAACCGCTTGCGTAGCCCCACAGACCTGGGGGCTGCAGGCTTTCCTGCTGCCTTCAGCCTCAAAACCACCCTTTCCCACTTGGCGCCGCGCCAGGCACAAAAATGGCCATATGTCTGGAGATTGGTCCCACGCCCAAAGAGCCAGCAGGGAAAACTATGCCTTGTTCTAAAGCTCTTTGGGAACCGCTTGCGTAGCCCCACAGACCTGGGGGCTGCAGGCTTTCCTGCTGCCTTCAGCCTCAAAACCACCCTTTCCCACTTGGGGCCGCACCAGGCCCCAAAATGGCCACATGTCTGGAGATTGGTCCCATGCCCAAAGAGCCAGCAGGGAAAACTATGCCTTCTTCTAAAGCTCTTTGGGAACCGCTTGCGTAGCCCCACACACCTGGGGGCTGCAGGCTTTCCTGCTGCCTTCAGCCTCAAAACCACCCTTTCCCACTTGGCGCCGCGCCAGGCACAAAAATGGCCATATGTCTGGAGATTGGTCCCATGCCCAAAGAGCCAGCAGGGAAAACTATGCCTTGTTCTAAAGCTCTTTGGGAACCGCTTGCGTAGCCCCACACACCTGGGGGCTGCAGGCATTCCTGCTGCCTTCAGCCTCAAAACCACCCTTTCCCACTTGGCACCACGCCAGGCCCAAAAAAGGCCATATGTCTGTAGATTGGTCCCACGCCCAGAGAGCCAGCAGGGAAAACTATGCCTTGTTCTAAAGCTCTTTGGGAACAGCTTGCGTAGCCCCACAGACCTGGGGGCTGCAGGCTTTCCTGCTGCCTTCAGCCTCAAAACCACCCTTTCCCACTTGGCGCCGCGCCAGGCCCAAAAATGGCCATATGTCTGGAGATTGGTCCCACGCCCAAACAGCCAGCAAGGAAAACTATGCCTTGTTCTAAAGCTCTTTGGGAACCGCTTACGTAGCCCCACACACCTGGGGGCTGCAGGCTTTCCTGGGGCCTTCAGCCTCAAAACCACCCTTTCCCACTTGGCGCCGCGCCAGGCACAGAAATGGCCATATGTCTTGAGATTGGTCCCACGCCCAAACAGCCAGCAAGGAAAACTATGCCTTGTTTTAAAGCTCTTTGGGAACCGCTTACGTAGCCCCACACACCAGGGGGCTGCAGGCTTTCCTGGGGCCTTCAGCCTCAAAACCACCCTTTCCCACTTGGCGCCGCGCCAGGCACAAAAATGGCCATATGACTGGAGACTGGTCCCACGCCCAAAGAGCCAGCAGGGAAAACTATGCCTTGTTCTAAAGCTCTTTGGGAACCGCTTGCGTAGCCCTAACACCTGGGGGCTGCAGGCTTTCCTGCTGCCTTCAGCCTCAAAACCACCCTTTCCCACTTGGCGCCGCGCCAGGCACAAAAATGGCCATATATCTGGAGACTGGTTCCACGCCCAAAGATGTCGTAGGTCTCTTGGCAATGCAAGCGTCTTAGCAGAGATGTAGCCAGGGTCATGAGAACAATTCTGAGAGACACTGGGAACAAGCCCTAGAATTCCCTCCTGGCACTTTCCATGTTGGAGACACAGCAAGATGATTTTTTGATTGTTTTGCACCTATCTCTGAAGAATGTAGCCAAGGAGATAACTAGGTGACTTGAAGCAGATCCTATTGAGTCTAAGAACAGTCCCCATTTTTCCCTGCTGGCACTTTCCATGTGGGAGATATGTCAAGATGTGTGTTGGTTTTGAGGGCAACTCCCTGGAGAGAATGTTAGCAAAGACTTAACCAGGAGAGTAGAAAGCAGTATTCAAAGATAGGCAGAGCAAGTCCTATATTTCCCTCCTGACACTTTCCATTTAGGACATATAGCGGGATGCTTATTGGTTTTGAGGAAATCTCCCTGGAGACTGTAGGCAGGAAAGTTTCTGGCACATTGAATGCCATTCTTGGAGCACTGCGATGAATTCCTGCAATTCTCTCCTGGCACTTTACATGTTGGAGATAGCGCAAGATTTTTGTGTATATAGGGCACAGCGCTCTGCAGGGTGAGAGACACTGAGAACAAGATCGACAATTCCCTCTTGGCACTTTCCTTGTAGGAGATACCGCAAGACGTTTCTGTATATTGGGCACTGCGCTCTGCAGGGTGTTAGCAGAGACTTTCCCGGGACAGTGAAACCCTATGTCAGAGACACTGAGAAGAAGCCCCAACGTTCCTTCCCTGGAGATTGGTCCCACGCCCAAAGAGCCAGCAGGGAAAACTATGCCTTCTTCTAAAGCTCTTTGGGAACCGCTTGCGTAGCCCCACACACCTGGGGGCTGCAGGCTTTCCTGGGGCCTTCAGCCTCAAAACCACCCTTTCCCACTTGGCGCCGCGCCAGGCACAAAAATGGCCATATGTCTGGAGATTGGTCCCACGCCCAAAGAGCCAGCAGGGAAAACTATGCCTTCTTCTAAAGCTCTTTGGGAACCGCTTGCGTAGCCCCACAGACCTGGGGGCTGCAGGCTTTCCTGGGGCCTTCAGCCTCAAAACCACCCTTTCCCACTTGGCGCCGCGCCAGGCACAAAAATGGCCATATGTCTGTAGATTGGTCCCACGCCCAAAGAGCCAGCAGGGAAAACTATGCCTTCTTCTAAAGCTCTTTGGGAACCGCTTGCGTAGCCCCACAGACCTGGGGGCTGCAGGCTTTCCTGCTGCCTTCAGCCTCAAAACCACCCTTTCCCTCTTGGCGCCGGGCCAGGCACAAAAATGGCCATATATCTGGAGAGTTGTTCCACGCCCAAAGATGTCGTAGGTCTCTGGGCAATGCAAGCGTCTTAGCAGAGATGTAGCCAGGGTCATGAGAACAATTCTGAGAGACACTGGGAACAAGCCCTAGAATTCCCTCCTGGCACTTTCCATGTTGGAGACACAGCAAGATGATTTTTTGATTGTTTTGCACCTATCTCTTTGAAGAATGTAGCCAAGGAGATAACTAGGTGACTTGAAGCAGATCCTATCGAGTCTAAGAACAGTCCCCATTTTTCCCTGCTGGCACTTTCCATGTGGGAGATATGTCAAGATGTGTGTTGGTTTTGAGGGCAACTCCCTGGAGAGAATGTTAGCAAAGACTTAACCAGGAGAGTAGAAAGCAGTATTCAAAGATAGGCAGAGCAAGTCCTATATTTCCCTCCTGACACTTTCCATTTAGGACATATAGCGGGATGCTTATTGGTTTTGAGGAAATCTCCCTGGAGACTGTAGGCAGGAAAGTTTCTGGCACATTGAATGCCATTCTTGGAGCACTGCGATGAATTCCTGCAATTCTCTCCTGGCACTTTACATGTTGGAGATAGCGCAAGATTTTTGTGTATATAGGGCACAGCGCTCTGCAGGGTGAGAGACACTGAGAACAAGATCGACAATTCCCTCTTGGCACTTTCCTTGTAGGAGATACCGCAAGACGTTTCTGTATATTGGGCACTGCGCTCTGCAGGGTGTTAGCAGAGACTTTCCCGGGACAGTGAAACCCTATGTCAGAGACACTGAGAAGAAGCCCCAACGTTCCTTCCCTGGAGATTGGTCCCACGCCCAAAGAGCCAGCAGGGAAAACAATGCCTTGTTCTAAAGCTCTTTGGGAACCGCTTGCGTAGCCCCACAGACCTGGGGGCTGCAGGCTTTCCTGGGGCCTTCAGCCTCAAAACCACCCTTTCCCACTTGGCGCCGCGCCAGGCACAAAAATGGCCATATGTCTGGAGATTGGTCCAACGCCCAAAGAGCCAGCAGGGAAAACTATGCCTTGTTCTAAAGCTCTTTGGGAACCGCTTGCATAGCCCCACACACCTGGGGGCTGCAGGCTTTCCTGCTGCCTTCAGCCTCAAAACCACCCTTTCCCACTTGGCGCCGCGCCAGGCACAAAAATGGCCATATGTCTGGAGACTGGTCCCACGCCCAAAGAGCCAGCAGGGAAAACTATGCCTTGTTCTAAAGCTCTTTGGGAACCGCTTGCGTAGCCCCACAGACCTGGGGGCTGCAGGCATTCCTGCTGCCTTCAGCCTCAAAACCACCCTTTCACACTTGGTGCCGCGCCAGGCTCAAAAATGGCCATATATCTGGAGACTGGTCTCTAACATAGGGTTTCACTGTCCCGGGAAAGTCTCTGCTAATACCCTGCAGAGCGCAGTGCCCAATATACAGAAACGTCTTGCGGTATCTCCTACAGGGAAAGTGCCAGGAGGAATTGTGGAGCTTGTTCTCAGTGTCTCTGAGAATTGCTCTGATTATCCATGTGACCTCTTTGCTAAGACTCTCCAGAGAGCCGTCCTCAAAACCAACACACATCTTGACATATCTCCCACATTGATCTCAGTGTCTCCAGGAACGGCATTCATTGAGCCAGGAACTTTTCTCCCTACACTGTCCATTGAGTTGTCCTCAAAACCAATATACATCCTGCTATATCTCCCACATGGAAAGTGCCAGGAGGGAAAAGTGAGGATTATGCTTAGACTTTCTCGGAACTGCTTCAAATCAACTAGATATCTTTGTGCTGTAAATCTCCCAACAGCCAAATGTAAAAGCAGCAAACCTCTCGCTGTATGTCCCACATCCAAAGTGCCAAGAGAGAGCTTGCTCTCCCTGTCTTTGAGTACTGTTTTCACTGTCCCGGTGACCTCTTTGCTAACATTCTCTTCAGAGCTGCAGTGAAACCAGGAACCACGTGGAGAAGGCACCCACACTGAAAATGACTGGAAGGAACATTGGGGCTTCTTCTCAGTGTCTCTGACATAGGGTTTCACTGTCCCGGGAAAGTCTCTGCTAACACCCTGCAGAGCGCAGTGCCCAATATACAGAAATGTCTTGCGGTATCTCCTACAGGGAAAGTGCCAGGAGGAATTGTGGAGCTTGGTCTCAGTGTCTCTGAGAATTGCTCTGATTATCCGTGTGACCTCTTTGCTAAGACTCTCCAGATAGACGTCCTCAAAACAAACACACATCTTGACATATCTCCCACATTGATCTCAGTGTCTCCAGGAACGGCATTCAAGGAGCCAGGAACTTTTCTGCCCACACTCTCCGGGGACAGTTCCTTAAAACCAATATACATCCTGCTATATCTCCCACAGGGAAAATGCCAGGAGGGAAAAGTGAGGATTATGTTTAGACTTTCTCGGAACTGCTTCAAATCAACTAGATATCTTTGTGCTGTAAATCTCCCAACAGCCAAACGCAAAAGCAGCAAACATCTCGCTGTATGTCCCACATCCAAAGTGCCAAGAGAGTAATGTAGAGCTTGCTCTCCCTGTCTTTGAGTACTGTTTTCACTGTCCCGGTGACCTCTTTGCTAACATTCTCTTCAGAGCTGCAGTGAAACCAGGAACCATGTGGAGAAGGCACCCACACTGAAAATGCCTGGAAGGAACGTTGGGGCTTCTTCTCAGTGTCTCTGACATAGGGTTTCACTGTCCCGGGAAAGTCTCTGCTAACACCCTGCAGAGCGCAGTGCCCAATATACAGAAACGTCTTGCAGTATCTCCTACAGGGAATGTGCCAGGAGGGAATTGTCGATCTTGTTCTCAGTGTCTCTGAGAATTGCTCTGATTATCCGTGTGACCTCTTTGCTAAGACTCTCCAGAGAGCCGTCCTCAAAACCAACACACATCTTGACATATCTCCCACATTGATCGCAGTGTCTCCAGAAACGGCATTTAATGAGCCAGGACCTTTTATCCCTACACTGTCCATTGAGTTGTCCTCAAAACCAATATACATCCTGCTATATCTCCCACATGGAAAGTGCCAGGAGGGAAAAGTGAGGATTATGTTTAGACTTTCTCGGAACTGCTTCAAATCAACTAGATATCTTTGTGCTGTAAATCTCCCAACAGCCAAATGTAAAAGGAGCAAACATCTCGCTATATGTCCCACATCGAAAGTGCCAAGAGAGAGCTTGCTCTCCCTGTCTTTGAGTACTGTTTTCACTGTCCCGGTTACCTCTTTGCTAACATTCTCTTCAGAGCTGCAGTGAAACCAGGAACCACGTGGAGAAGGCACCCACACTGAAAATGCCTGGAAGGAACGTTGGGGCTTCTTCTCAGTGTCTCTGACATAGGGTTTCACTGTCCCGGGAAAGTCTCTGCTAACACCCTGCAGAGCGCTGTGCCCAATATACAGAAATGTCTTGCGGTATCTCCTACAGGGAAAGTGCCAGGAGGAATTGTCGAGCTTGTTCTCAGTGTCTCTGAGAATTGCTCTGATTATCCGTGTGACCTCTTTGCTAAGACTCTCCAGAGAGCCGACCTCAAAACCAACACACATCTTGACATATCTCCCACATTGATCGCAGTGTCTCCATGAACGGCATTCAAGGAGCCAGGAACTTTTCTGCCAACACTCTCCGGGGACAGTTCCTTAAAACCAATATACATCCTGCTATATCTCCCACATGGAAAGTGCCAGGAGGGAAAAGTGAGGATTATGTTTAGACTTTCTCGGAACTGCTTCAAATCAACTAGATATCTTTGTGCTGTAAATCTCCCAACAGCCAAACGCAAAAGCAGCAAACATCTCGCTGTATGTCCCACATCCAAAGTGCCAAGAGAGTAATGTAGAGCTTGCTCTCCTTGTCTTTGAGTACTGTTTTCACTGTCCCAGTGACCTCTTTGCTAACATTCTCTTCAGAGCTGCAGTGAAACCAGGAACCACGTGGAGAAGGCACCCACACTGAAAATGCCTGGAAGGAACGTTGGGGCTTCTTCTCAGTGTCTCTGACATAGGGTTTCACTGTCCCGGGAAAGTCTCTGCTAACACCCTGCAGAGCGCAGTGCCCAATATACAGAAACGTCTTGCGGTATCTCCTACAGGGAAAGTGCCAGGAAGGAATTGTCGATCTTGTTCTCAGTGTCTCTGAGAATTGCTCTGATTATCCGTGTGACCTCTTTGCTAAGACTCTCCAGAGAGCCGTCCTCAAAACCAACACACATCTTGACATATCTCCCTCATTGATCTTAGTGTCTCCAGAAACGGCATTCATTGAGCCAGGACCTTTTCTCCCTACACTGTCCATTGAGTTGTCCTCAAAACCAATATACATCCTGCTATATCTCCCACATGGAAAGTGCCAGGAGGGAAAAGTGAGGATTATGCTTAGACTTTCTCAGAACTGCTTCAAATCAACTAGATATCTTTGTGCTGTAAATCTCCCAACAGCCAAATGTAAAAGCAGCAAACATCTCGCTGTATGTCCCACATCCAAAGTGCCAAGAGAGTAATGTAGAGCTTGCTCTCCCTGTCTTTGAGTACTGTTTTCACTGTCCTGGTTACCTGTTTGCTAACATTCTCTTCAGAGCTGCAGTGAAAGCAGGAACCACGTGGAGAAGGCACCCACACTGAAAATGACTGGAAGGAACGTTGGGGCTTCTTCTCAGTGTCTCTGACATAGGGTTTCACTGTCCCGGGAAAGTCTCTGCTAACACCCTGCAGAGCGCTGTGCCCAATATACAGAAACGTCTTGCGGTATCTCCTACAGGGAAAGTGCCAGGAGGGAATTGTCGAGCTTGGTCTCAGTGTCTCTGAGAATTGCTCTGATTATCCGTGTGACCTCTTTGCTAAGACTCTCCAGAGAGCCGTCCTCAAAACCAACACACATCTTGACATATCTCCCTCATTGATCTTAGTGTCTCCAGGAACGGCATTCAAGGAGCCAGGAACTTTTCTGCCCACACTCTCCGGGGACAGTTCCTTAAAACCAATATACATCCTGCTATATCTCCCACATGGAAAATGCCAGGAGGGAGAAGTGGGGATTATGTTTAGACTTTCTCAGAACTGCTTCAAATCAACTAGATATCTTTGTGCTGTAAATCTCCCAACAGCCAAACGTAAAAGCAGCAAACATCTCGCTGTATATCCCACATCCAAAGTGCCAAGAGAGAGCTTGCTCTCCCTGTCTTTGAGTACTGTTTTCAGTGTCCCGGTTACCTCTTTGCTAACATTCTCTTCAGAGCTGCAGTGAAACCAGGAACCACGTGGAGAAGGCACCCACACTGAAAATGCCTGGAAGGAACATTGGGGCTTCTTCTCAGTGTCTCTGACATAGGGTTTCACTGTCCCGGGAAAGTCTCTGCTAACACCCTGCAGAGCGCAGTGCCCAATATACAGAAACATCTTGCGGTATCTCCTACAGGGAAAGTGCCAGGAGGAATTGTGGAGCTTGGTCTCAGTGTCTCTGAGAATTGCTCTGATTATCCGTGTGACCTCTTTGCTAAGACTCTCCAGAGAGCCGTCCTCAAAACCAACACACATGTTGACATATCTCCCACATTGATCGCAGTGTCTCCAGGAACGGCATTCAATGAGCCAGGACCTTTTCTCCCTACACTGTCCATTGAGTTGTCCTCAAAACCAATATACATCCTGCTATATCTCCCACATGGAAAGTGCCAGGAGGGAGAAGTGGGGATTATGTTTAGACTTTCTCGGAACTGCTTCAAATCAACTAGATATCTTTGTGCTGTAAATCTCCCAACAGCCAAACGCAAAAGCAGCAAACATCTCGCTGTATGTCCCACATCCAAAGTGCCAAGAGAGAGCTTGCTCTCCCTGTCTTTGAGTACTGTTTTCACTGTCCCGGTTACCTCTTTGCTAACATTCTCTTCAGAGCTGCAGTGAAACCAGGAACCACGTGGAGAAGGCACCCACACTGAAAATGACTGGAAGGAACATTGGGGCTTCTTCTCAGTGTCTCTGACATAGGGTTTCACTGTCCCGGGAAAGTCTCTGCTAACACCCTGCAGAGCGCAGTGCCCAATATACAGAAACGTCTTGCGGTATCTCCTACAGGGAAAGTGCCAGGAGGAATTGTCGAGCTTGGTCTCAGTGTCTCTGAGAATTGCTCTGATTATCCGTGTGACCTCTTTGCTAAGACTCTCCAGAGAGCCGTCCTCAAAACCAACACACATCTTGACATATCTCCCTCATTGATATTAGCGTCTCCAGGAACGGCATTCAAGGAGCCAGGAACTTTTCTGCCCACACTGTCCGGGGACAGTTCCTTAAAACCAATATACATCCTGCTATATCTCCCACATGGAAAGTGCCAGGAGGGAAAAGTGAGGATTATGTTTAGACTTTCTCGGAACTGCTTCAAATCAACTAGATATCTTTGTGCTGTAAATCTCCCAACAGCCAAACGCAAAAGCAGCAAACATCTCGCTGTATGTCCCACATCCAAAGTGCCAAGAGAGTAATGTAGAGCTTGCTCTCCTTGTCTTTGAGTACTGTTTTCACTGTCCCAGTGACCTCTTTGCTAACATTCTCTTCAGAGCTGCAGTGAAACCAGGAACCGTGTGGAGAAGGCACCCACACTGAAAATGACTGGAAGGAACGTTGGGGCTTCTTCTCAGTGTCTCTGACATAGGGTTTCACTGTCCCGGGAAAGTCTCTGCTAACACCCTGCAGAGCGCAGTGCCCAATATACAGAAACGTCTTGCGGTATCTCCTACAGGGAAAGTGCCAGGAAGGAATTGTCGATCTTGTTCTCAGTGTCTCTGAGAATTGCTCTGATTATCCGTGTGACCTCTTTGCTAAGACTCTCCAGAGAGCCGTCCTCAAAACCAACACACATCTTGACATATCTCCCTCATTGATCTTAGTGTCTCCAGAAACGGCATTCATTGAGCCAGGACCTTTTCTCCCTACACTGTCCATTGAGTTGTCCTCAAAACCAATATACATCCTGCTATATCTCCCACATGGAAAGTGCCAGGAGGGAAAAGTGAGGATTATGCTTAGACTTTCTCAGAACTGCTTCAAATCAACTAGATATCTTTGTGCTGTAAATCTCCCAACAGCCAAATGTAAAAGCAGCAAACATCTCGCTGTATGTCCCACATCCAAAGTGCCAAGAGAGTAATGTAGAGCTTGCTCTCCCTGTCTTTGAGTACTGTTTTCACTGTCCTGGTTACCTGTTTGCTAACATTCTCTTCAGAGCTGCAGTGAAAGCAGGAACCACGTGGAGAAGGCACCCACACTGAAAATGCCTGGAAGGAACATTGGGGCTTCTTCTCAGTGTCTCTGACATAGGGTTTCACTGTCCCGGGAAAGTCTCTGCTAACACCCTGCAGAGCGCAGTGCCCAATATACAGAAACATCTTGCGGTATCTCCTACAGGGAAAGTGCCAGGAGGAATTGTGGAGCTTGGTCTCAGTGTCTCTGAGAATTGCTCTGATTATCCGTGTGACCTCTTTGCTAAGACTCTCCAGAGAGCCGTCCTCAAAACCAACACACATGTTGACATATCTCCCACATTGATCGCAGTGTCTCCAGGAACGGCATTCAATGAGCCAGGACCTTTTCTCCCTACACTGTCCATTGAGTTGTCCTCAAAACCAATATACATCCTGCTATATCTCCCACATGGAAAGTGCCAGGAGGGAGAAGTGGGGATTATGTTTAGACTTTCTCGGAACTGCTTCAAATCAACTAGATATCTTTGTGCTGTAAATCTCCCAACAGCCAAACGCAAAAGCAGCAAACATCTCGCTGTATGTCCCACATCCAAAGTGCCAAGAGAGAGCTTGCTCTCCCTGTCTTTCAGTACTGTTTTCACTGTCCCGGTTACCTCTTTGCTAACATTCTCTTCAGAGCTGCAGTGAAACCAGGAACCACGTGGAGAAGGCACCCACACTGAAAATGACTGGAAGGAACATTGGGGCTTCTTCTCAGTGTCTCTGACATAGGGTTTCACTGTCCCGGGAAAGTCTCTGCTAACACCCTGCAGAGCGCAGTGCCCAATATACAGAAACGTCTTGCGGTATCTCCTACAGGGAAAGTGCCAGGAGGAATTGTCGAGCTTGGTCTCAGTGTCTCTGAGAATTGCTCTGATTATCCGTGTGACCTCTTTGCTAAGACTCTCCAGAGAGCCGTCCTCAAAACCAACACACATCTTGACATATCTCCCTCATTGATATTAGCGTCTCCAGGAACGGCATTCAAGGAGCCAGGAACTTTTCTGCCCACACTGTCCGGGGACAGTTCCTTAAAACCAATATACATCCTGCTATATCTCCAACATGGAAAATGCCAGGAGGGAGAAGTGGGGATTATGCTTAGACTTTCTCAGAACTGCTTCAAATCAACTAGATATCTTTGTGCTGTAAATCTCCCAACAGCCAAACGCAAAAGCAGCAAACATCTCGCTGTATGTCCCACATCCAAAGTGCCAAGAGAGAGCTTGCTCTCCCTGTCTTTGAGTACTGTTTTCACTGTCCCGGTTACCTCTTTGCTAACATTCTCTTCAGAGCTGCAGTGAAACCAGGAACCACGTGGAGAAGGCACCCACACTGAAAATGCCTGGAAGGAACGTTGGGGCTTCTTCTCAGTGTCTCTGACATAGGGTTTCACTGTCCCGGGAAAGTCTCTGCTAACACCCTGCAGAGCGCTGTGCCCAATATACAGAAACGTCTTGCTGTATCTCCTACAGGGAAAGTGCCAGGAGGAATTGTGGAGCTTGGTCTCAGTGTCTCTGAGAATTGCTCTGATTATCCGTGTGACCTCTTTGCTAAGACTCTCCAGAGAGACGTCCTCAAAACCAACACACATGTTGACATATCTCCCACATTGATCGCAGTGTCTCCAGAAACGGCATTCAATGAGCCAGGACCTTTTCTCCCTACACTGTCCATTGAGTTTTTCTCAAAACCAATATACATCCTGCTATATCTCCCACATGGAAAGTGCCAGGAGGGAGAAGCGGGGATTATGTTTAGACTTTCTCAGAACTGCTTCAAATCAACTAGATATCTTTGTGCTGTAAATCTCCCAACAGCCAAACGCAAAAGCAGCAAACATCTCGCTGTATGTCCCACATCCAAAGTGCCAAGAGACTAATGTAGAGCTTGCTCTCCCTGTCTTTGAGTACTGTTTTCAGTGTCCCGGTTACCTCTTTGCTAACATTCTCTTCAGAGCTGCAGTGAAAGCAGGAACCATGTGGAGAAGGCACCCACACTGAAAATGACTGGAAGGAACATTGGGGCTTCTTCTCAGTGTCTCTGACATAGGGTTTCACTGTCCCGGGAAAGTCTCTGCTAACACCCTGCAGAGCGCAGTGCCCAATATACAGAAACGTCTTGCGGTATCTCCTACAGGGAAAGTGCCAGGAGGGAATTGTCGATCTTGTTCTCAGTGTCTCTGAGAATTGCTCTGATTATCCCTGTGACCTCTTTGCTAAGACTCTCTCTCCAGAGAGCCGTCCTCAAAACCAACACACATCTTGACATATCTCCCACATTGATCGCAGTGTCTCCAGGAACGGCATTCAATGAGCCAGGACCTTTTCTCCCTACACTGTCCATTGAGTTGTTCTCAAAACCAATATACATCCTGCTATATCTCCCACATGGAAAGTGCCAGGAGGGAGAAGTGGGGATTATGTTTAGACTTTCTCAGAACTGCTTCAAATCAACTAGATATCTTTGTGCTGTAAATCTCCCAACAGCCAAACGCAAAAGCAGCAAACATCTCGCTGTATGTCCCACATCCAAAGTGCCAAGAGAGAGCTTGCTCTCCCTGTCTTTGAGTACTGTTTTCACTGTCCCGGTTACCTCTTTGCTAACATTCTCTTCAGAGCTGCAGTGAAACCAGGAACCACGTGGAGAAGGCACCCACACTGAAAATGCCTGGAAGGAACATTGGGGCTTCTTCTCAGTGTCTCTGACATAGGGTTTCACTGTCCCGGGAAAGTCTCTGCTAACACCCTGCAGAGCGCAGTGCCCAATATACAGAAACGTCTTGCGGTATCTCCTACAGGGAAAGTGCCAGGAGGAATTGTCGAGCTTGGTCTCAGTGTCTCTGAGAATTGCTCTGATTATCCGTGTGACCTCTTTGCTAAGACTCTCCAGAGAGCCGTCCTCAAAAACAACACACATCTTGACATATCTCCCACATTGATCGCAGTGTCTCCAGGAACGGCATTCAATGAGCCAGGAACTTTTCTGCCCACACTCTCCGGGGACAGTTCCTTAAAACCAATATACATCCTGCTATATCTCCCACAGGGAAAATGCCAGGAGGGAAAAGTGGGGATTATGCTTAGACTTTCTCAGAACTGCTTCAAATCAACTAGATATCTTTGTGCTGTAAATCTCCCAACAGCCAAACGCAAAAGCAGCAAACATCTCGCTGTATGTCCCACATCCAAAGTGCCAAGAGAGAGCTTGCTCTCCCTGTCTTTGAGTACTGTTTTCACTGTCCCGGTTACCTCTTTGCTAACATTCTCTTCAGAGCTGCAGTGAAACCAGGAACCATGTGGAGAAGGCACCCACACTGAAAATGACTGGAAGGAACATTGGGGCTTCTTCTCAGTGTCTCTGACATAGGGTTTCACTGTCCCGGGAAAGTCTCTGCTAACACCCTGCAGAGCGCAGTGCCCAATATACAGAAACGTCTTGCGGTATCTCCTACAGGGAAAGTGCCAGGAGGAATTGTGGAGCTTGGTCTCAGTGTCTCTGAGAATTGCTCTGATTATCCCTGTGACCTCTTTGCTAAGACTCTCCAGAGAGACGTCCTCAAAACCAACACACATCTTGACATATCTCCCTCATTGATCTTAGTGTCTCCAGGAACGGCATTCAAGGAGCCAGGAACTTTTCTGCCCACACTGTCCGGGGACAGTTCCTTAAAACCAATATACATCCTGCTATATCTCCAACATGGAAAATGCCAGGAGGGAGAAGTGGGGATTATGCTTAGACTTTCTCAGAACTGCTTCAAATCAACTAGATATCTTTGTGCTGTAAATCTCCCAACAGCCAAACGCAAAAGCAGCAAACATCTCGCTGTATGTCCCACATCCAAAGTGCCAAGAGAGAGCTTGCTCTCCCTGTCTTTGAGTACTGTTTTCACTGTCCCGGTTACCTCTTTGCTAACATTCTCTTCAGAGCTGCAGTGAAACCAGGAACCACGTGGAGAAGGCACCCACACTGAAAATGCCTGGAAGGAACGTTGGGGCTTCTTCTCAGTGTCTCTGACATAGGGTTTCACTGTCCCGGGAAAGTCTCTGCTAACACCCTGCAGAGCGCTGTGCCCAATATACAGAAACGTCTTGCTGTATCTCCTACAGGGAAAGTGCCAGGAGGAATTGTGGAGCTTGGTCTCAGTGTCTCTGAGAATTGCTCTGATTATCCCTGTGACCTCTTTGCTAAGACTCTCCAGAGAGACGTCCTCAAAACCAACACACATGTTGACATATCTCCCACATTGATCTCAGTGTCTCCAGAAACGGCATTCAATGAGCCAGGACCTTTTCTCCCTACACTGTCCATTGAGTTTTTCTCAAAACCAATATACATCCTGCTATATCTCCCACATGGAAAGTGCCAGGAGGGAGAAGCGGGGATTATGTTTAGACTTTCTCAGAACTGCTTCAAATCAACTAGATATCTTTGTGCTGTAAATCTCCCAACAGCCAAACGCAAAAGCAGCAAACATCTCGCTGTATGTCCCACATCCAAAGTGCCAAGAGAGTAATGTAGAGCTTGCTCTCCCTGTCTTTGAGTACTGTTTTCAGTGTCCCGGTTACCTCTTTGCTAACATTCTCTTCAGAGCTGCAGTGAAAGCAGGAACCATGTGGAGAAGGCATCCACACTGAAAATGACTGGAAGGAACATTGGGGCTTCTTCTCAGTGTCTCTGACATAGGGTTTCACTGTCCCGGGAAAGTCTCTGCTAACACCCTGCAGAGCGCAGTGCCCAATATACAGAAACGTCTTGCGGTATCTCCTACAGGGAAAGTGCCAGGAGGGAATTGTCGATCTTGTTCTCAGTGTCTCTGAGAATTGCTCTGATTATCCGTGTGACCTCTTTGCTAAGACTCTCCAGAGAGCCGTCCTCAAAACCAACACACATCTTGACATATCTCCCACATTGATCTCAGTGTCTCCAGGAACGGCATTCAATGAGCCAGGACCTTTTCTCCCTACACTGTCCATTGAGTTGTCCTCAAAACCAATATACATCCTGCTATATCTCCCACAGGGAAAATGCCAGGAGGGAAAAGTGGGGATTATGCTTAGACTTTCTCAGAACTGCTTCAAATCAACTAGATATCTTTGTGCTGTAAATCTCCCAACAGCCAAATGTAAAAGCAGCAAACATCTCGCTGTATGTCCCACATCCAAAGTGCCAAGAGAGAGCTTGCTCTCCCTGTCTTTGAGTACTGTTTTCACTGTCCCGGTTACCTCTTTGCTAACATTCTCTTCAGAGCTGCAGTGAAAGCAGGAACCATGTGGAGAAGGCACCCACACTGAAAATGACTGGAAGGAACATTGGGGCTTCTTCTCAGTGTCTCTGACATAGGGTTTCACTGTCCCGGGAAAGTCTCTGCTAACACCCTGCAGAGCGCAGTGCCCAATATACAGAAACGTCTTGCGGTATCTCCTACAGGGAAAGTGCCAGGAGGAATTGTCGAGCTTGGTCTCAGTGTCTCTGAGAATTGCTCTGATTATCCCTGTGACCTCTTTGCTAAGACTCTCCAGAGAGCCGTCCTCAAAACCAACACACATCTTGACATATCTCCCTCATTGATCTTAGTGTCTCCAGGAACGGCATTCAAGGAGCCAGGAACTTTTCTGCCCACACTGTCCGGGGACAGTTCCTTAAAACCAATATACATCCTGCTATATCTCCAACATGGAAAATGCCAGGAGGGAGAAGTGGGGATTATGCTTAGACTTTCTCAGAACTGCTTCAAATCAACTAGATATCTTTGTGCTGTAAATCTCCCAACAGCCAAACGCAAAAGCAGCAAACATCTCGCTGTATGTCCCACATCCAAAGTGCCAAGAGAGAGCTTGCTCTCCCTGTCTTTGAGTACTGTTTTCACTGTCCCGGTTACCTCTTTGCTAACATTCTCTTCAGAGCTGCAGTGAAACCAGGAACCACGTGGAGAAGGCACCCACACTGAAAATGCCTGGAAGGAACGTTGGGGCTTCTTCTCAGTGTCTCTGACATAGGGTTTCACTGTCCCGGGAAAGTCTCTGCTAACACCCTGCAGAGCGCTGTGCCCAATATACAGAAACGTCTTGCTGTATCTCCTACAGGGAAAGTGCCAGGAGGAATTGTGGAGCTTGGTCTCAGTGTCTCTGAGAATTGCTCTGATTATCCCTGTGACCTCTTTGCTAAGACTCTCCAGAGAGACGTCCTCAAAACCAACACACATGTTGACATATCTCCCACATTGATCGCAGTGTCTCCAGAAACGGCATTCAATGAGCCAGGACCTTTTCTCCCTACACTGTCCATTGAGTTTTTCTCAAAACCAATATACATCCTGCTATATCTCCCACATGGAAAGTGCCAGGAGGGAGAAGCGGGGATTATGTTTAGACTTTCTCAGAACTGCTTCAAATCAACTAGATATCTTTGTGCTGTAAATCTCCCAACAGCCAAACGCAAAAGCAGCAAACATCTCGCTGTATGTCCCACATCCAAAGTGCCAAGAGAGTAATGTAGAGCTTGCTCTCCCTGTCTTTGAGTACTGTTTTCAGTGTCCCGGTTACCTCTTTGCTAACATTCTCTTCAGAGCTGCAGTGAAAGCAGGAACCATGTGGAGAAGGCATCCACACTGAAAATGACTGGAAGGAACATTGGGGCTTCTTCTCAGTGTCTCTGACATAGGGTTTCACTGTCCCGGGAAAGTCTCTGCTAACACCCTGCAGAGCGCAGTGCCCAATATACAGAAACGTCTTGCGGTATCTCCTACAGGGAAAGTGCCAGGAGGGAATTGTCGATCTTGTTCTCAGTGTCTCTGAGAATTGCTCTGATTATCCGTGTGACCTCTTTGCTAAGACTCTCCAGAGAGCCGTCCTCAAAACCAACACACATCTTGACATATCTCCCACATTGATCTCAGTGTCTCCAGGAACGGCATTCAATGAGCCAGGACCTTTTCTCCCTACACTGTCCATTGAGTTGTCCTCAAAACCAATATACATCCTGCTATATCTCCCACAGGGAAAATGCCAGGAGGGAAAAGTGGGGATTATGCTTAGACTTTCTCAGAACTGCTTCAAATCAACTAGATATCTTTGTGCTGTAAATCTCCCAACAGCCAAATGTAAAAGCAGCAAACATCTCGCTGTATGTCCCACATCCAAAGTGCCAAGAGAGAGCTTGCTCTCCCTGTCTTTGAGTACTGTTTTCACTGTCCCGGTTACCTCTTTGCTAACATTCTCTTCAGAGCTGCAGTGAAAGCAGGAACCATGTGGAGAAGGCACCCACACTGAAAATGACTGGAAGGAACATTGGGGCTTCTTCTCAGTGTCTCTGACATAGGGTTTCACTGTCCCGGGAAAGTCTCTGCTAACACCCTGCAGAGCGCAGTGCCCAATATACAGAAACGTCTTGCGGTATCTCCTACAGGGAAAGTGCCAGGAGGAATTGTCGAGCTTGGTCTCAGTGTCTCTGAGAATTGCTCTGATTATCCGTGTGACCTCTTTGCTAAGACTCTCCAGAGAGACGTCCTCAAAACCAACACACATCTTGACATATCTCCCTCATTGATCTTAGTGTCTCCAGGAAGGGCATTCAAGGAGCCAGGAACTTTTCTGCCCACACTCTCCGGGGACAGTTCCTTAAAACCAATATACATCCTGCTATATCTCCCACAGGGAAAATGCCAGGAGGGAAAAGTGGGGATTATGCTTAGACTTTCTCAGAACTGCTTCAAATCAACTAGATATCTTTGTGCTGTAAATCTCCCAACAGCCAAACGCAAAAGCAGCAAACATCTCGCTGTATGTCCCACATCCAAAGTGCCAAGAGAGAGCTTGCTCTCCCTGTCTTTGAGTACTGTTTTCACTGTCCCGGTTACCTCTTTGCTAACATTCTCTTCAGAGCTGCAGTGAAACCAGGAACCACGTGGAGAAGGCACCCACACTGAAAATGCCTGGAAGGAACGTTGGGGCTTCTTCTCAGTGTCTCTGACATAGGGTTTCACTGTCCCGGGAAAGTCTCTGCTAACACCCTGCAGAGCACTATGCCCAATATACAGAAACGTCTTGCTGTATCTCCTACAGGGAAAGTGCCAGGAGGAATTGTGGAGCTTGGTCTCAGTGTCTCTGAGAATTGCTCTGATTATCCCTGTGACCTCTTTGCTAAGACTCTCCAGAGAGACGTCCTCAAAACCAACACACATGTTGACATATCTCCCACATTGATCGCAGTGTCTCCAGAAATGGCATTCAATGAGCCAGGACCTTTTCTCCCTACACTGTCCATTGAGTTTTTCTCAAAACCAATATACATCCTGATATATCTCCCACATGGAAAGTGCCAGGAGGGAGAAGCGGGGATTATGTTTAGACTTTCTCAGAACTGCTTCAAATCAACTAGATATCTTTGTGCTGTAAATCTCCCAACAGCCAAACGCAAAAGCAGCAAACATCTCGCTGTATGTCCCACATCCAAAGTGCCAAGAGAGTAATGTAGAGCTTGCTCTCCCTGTCTTTGAGTACTGTTTTCAGTGTCCCGGTTACCTCTTTGCTAACATTCTCTTCAGAGCTGCAGTGAAAGCAGGAACCATGTGGAGAAGGCACCCACACTGAAAATGACTGGAAGGAACATTGGGGCTTCTTCTCAGTGTCTCTGACATAGGGTTTCACTGTCCCGGGAAAGTCTCTGCTAACACCCTGCAGAGCGCAGTGCCCAATATACAGAAACGTCTTGCGGTATCTCCTACAGGGAAAGTGCCAGGAGGGAATTGTCGATCTTGTTCTCAGTGTCTCTGAGAATTGCTCTGATTATCCCTGTGACCTCTTTGCTAAGACTCTCTCTCCAGAGAGCCGTCCTCAAAACCAACACACATCTTGACATATCTCCCACATTGATCGCAGTGTCTCCAGGAACGGCATTCAATGAGCCAGGACCTTTTCTCCCTACACTGTCCATTGAGTTGTTCTCAAAACCAATATACATCCTGCTATATCTCCCACATGGAAAGTGCCAGGAGGGAGAAGTGGGGATTATGTTTAGACTTTCTCAGAACTGCTTCAAATCAACTAGATATCTTTGTGCTGTAAATCTCCCAACAGCCAAACGCAAAAGCAGCAAACATCTCGCTGTATGTCCCACATCCAAAGTGCCAAGAGAGAGCTTGCTCTCCCTGTCTTTGAGTACTGTTTTCACTGTCCCGGTTACCTCTTTGCTAACATTCTCTTCAGAGCTGCAGTGAAAGCAGGAACCACGTGGAGAAGGCACCCACACTGAAAATGACTGGAAGGAACATTGGGGCTTCTTCTCAGTGTCTCTGACATAGGGTTTCACTGTCCCGGGAAAGTCTCTGCTAACACCCTGCAGAGCGCAGTGCCCAATATACAGAAATGTCTTGCGGTATCTCCTACAGGGAAAGTGCCAGGAGGAATTGTCGAGCTTGGTCTCAGTGTCTCTGAGAATTGCTCTGATTATCCGTGTGACCTCTTTGCTAAGACTCTCCAGAGAGCCGTCCTCAAAACCAACACACATCTTGACATATCTCCCACATTGATCTCAGTGTCTCCAGGAACGGCATTCAATGAGCCAGGACCTTTTCTCCCTACACTGTCCATTGAGTTGTCCTCAAAACCAATATACATCCTGCTATATCTCCCACATGGAAAGTGCCAGGAGGGAGAAGTGGGGATTATGTTTAGACTTTCTCGGAACTGCTTCAAATCAACTAGATATCTTTGTGCTGTAAATCTCCCAACAGCCAAACGCAAAAGCAGCAAACATCTCGCTGTATGTCCCACATCGAAAGTGCAGGGAGAGTAATGTAGAGCTTGCTCTCCCTGTCTTTGAGTACTGTTTTCACTGTCCCAGTTACCTCTTTGCTAACATTCTCTTCAGAGCTGCAGTGAAAGCAGGAACCATGTGGAGAAGGCACCCACACTGAAAATGACTGGAAGGAACATTGGGGCTTCTTCTCAGTGTCTCTGACATAGGGTTTCACTGTCCCGGGAAAGTCTCTGCTAACACCCTGCAGAGCGCAGTGCCCAATATACAGAAATGTCTTGCGGTATCTCCTACAGGGAAAGTGCCAGGAGGAATTGTGGAGCTTGGTCTCAGTGTCTCTGAGAATTGCTCTGATTATCCGTGTGACCTCTTTGCTAAGACTCTCCAGAGAGATGTCCTCAAAACCAACACACATCTTGACATATCTCCCACATTGATCTCAGTGTCTCCAGGAACGGCATTCAAGGAGCCAGGAACTTTTCTGCCCACACTCTCCGGGGACAGTTCCTTAAAACCAATATACATCCTGCTATATCTCCCACATGGAAAGTGCCAGGAGGGAGAAGTGGGGATTATGTTTAGACTTTCTCGGAACTGCTTCAAATCAACTAGATATCTTTGTGCTGTAAATCTCCCAACAGCCAAATGTAAAAGCAGCAAACATCTCGCTGTATGTCCCACATCCAAAGTGCCAAGAGAGAGCTTGCTCTCCCTGTCTTTGAGTACAGTTTTCACTGTCCCGATTACCTCTTTGCTAACATTCTCTTCAGAGCTGCAGTGAAACCAGGAACCATGTGGAGAAGGCACCCACACTGAAAATGACTGGAAGGAACATTGGGGCTTCTTCTCAGTGTCTCTGACATAGGGTTTCACTGTCCCGGGAAAGTCTCTGCTAACACCCTGCAGAGCGCAGTGCCCAATATACAGAAACGTCTTGCGGTATCTCCTACAGGGAAAGTGCCAGGAGGAATTGTGGAGCTTGGTCTCAGTGTCTCTGAGAATTGCTCTGATTATCCCTGTGACCTCTTTGCTAAGACTCTCCAGAGAGCCGTCCTCAAAACCAACACACATCTTGACATATCTCCCACATTGATCTCAGTGTCTCCAGGAACGGCATTCAATGAGCCAGGACCTTTTCTCCCTACACTGTCCATTGAGTTGTCCTCAAAACCAATATACATCCTGCTATATCTCCCACATGGAAAGTGCCAGGAGGGAGAAGTGGGGATTATGTTTAGACTTTCTCGGAACTGCTTCAAATCAACTAGATATCTTTGTGCTGTAAATCTCCCAACAGCCAAACGCAAAAGCAGCAAACATCTCGCTGTATGTCCCACATCCAAAGTGCCAAGAGAGAGCTTGCTCTCCCTGTCTTTGAGTACAGTTTTCACTGTCCCGATTACCTCTTTGCTAACATTCTCTTCAGAGCTGCAGTGAAACCAGGAACCATGTGGAGAAGGCACCCACACTGAAAATGACTGGAAGGAACATTGGGGCTTCTTCTCAGTGTCTCTGACATAGGGTTTCACTGTCCCGGGAAAGTCTCTGCTAACACCCTGCAGAGCGCAGTGCCCAATATACAGAAACGTCTTGCGGTATCTCCTACAGGGAAAGTGCCAGGAGGGAATTGTCGAGCTTGGTCTCAGTGTCTCTGAGAATTGCTCTGATTATCTGTGTGACCTCTTTGCTAAGACTCTCCAGAGAGCCGTCCTCAAAACCAACACACATCTTGACATATCTCCCTCATTGATCTTAGTGTCTCCAGGAACGGCATTCAAGGAGCCAGGAACTTTTCTGCCCACACTCTCCGGGGACAGTTCCTTAAAACCAATATACATCCTGCTATATCTCCCACATGGAAAATGCCAGGAGGGAGAAGTGGGGATTATGTTTAGACTTTCTCGGAACTGCTTCAAATCAACTAGATATCTTTGTGCTGTAAATCTCCCAACAGCCAAACGCAAAAGCAGCAAACATCTCGCTGTATGTCCCACATCCAAAGTGCCAAGAGAGAGCTTGCTCTCCCTGTCTTTGAGTACAGTTTTCACTGTCCCGGTTACCTCTTTGCTAACATTCTCTTCAGAGCTGCAGTGAAAGCAGGAACCATGTGGAGAAGGCACCCACACTGAAAATGCCTGGAAGGAACATTGGGGCTTCTTCTCAGTGTCTCTGACATAGGGTTTCACTCTCCCGGGAAAGTCTCTGCTAACACCCAGCAGAGCGCAGTGCCCAATATACAGAAACGTCTTGCGGTATCTCCTACAGGGAAAGTGCCAGGAGGGAATTGTCGAGCTTGGTCTCAGTGTCTCTGAGAATTGCTCTGATTATCTGTGTGACCTCTTTGCTAAGACTCTCCAGAGAGCCGTCCTCAAAACCAACACACATCTTGACATATCTCCCACATTGATCTCAGTGTCTCCAGGAACGGCATTCAAGGAGCCAGGAACTTTTCTGCCCACACTCTCCGGGGACAGTTCCTTAAAACCAATATACATCCTGCTATATCTCCCACATGGAAAATGCCAGGAGGGAGAAGTGGGGATTATGTTTAGACTTTCTCGGAACTGCTTCAAATCAACTAGATATCTTTGTGCTGTAAATCTCCCAACAGCCAAACGCAAAAGCAGCAAACATCTCACTGTATGTCCCACATCCAAAGTGCCAAGAGAGTAATGTAGAGCTTGCTCTCCCTGTCTTTGAGTACTGTTTTCAGTGTCCCGGTTACCTCTTTGCTAACATTCTCTTCAGAGCTGCAGTGAAACCAGGAACCACGTGGAGAAGGCACCCACACTGAAAATGACTGGAAGGAACGTTGGGGCTTCTTCTCAGTGTCTCTGACATAGGGTTTCACTGTCCCGGGAAAGTCTCTGCTAACACCCTGCAGAGCGCTGTGCCCAATATACAGGAACGTCTTGCGGTATCTCCTACAGGGAAAGTGCCAGGAGGAATTGTCGAGCTTGGTCTCAGTGTCTCTGAGAATTGCTCTGATTATCCCTGTGACCTCTTTGCTAAGACTCTCCAGAGAGCCGTCCTCAAAACAAACACACATCTTGACATATCTCCCACATTGATCTCAGTGTCTCCAGGAACGGCATTCAATGAGCCAGGACCTTTTCTCCCTACACTGTCCATTGAGTTGTCCTCAAAACCGATATACATCCTGCTATATCTCCCACATGGAAAGTGCCAGGAGGGAGAAGCGGGGATTATGTTTAGACTTTCTCGGAACTGCTTCAAATCAACTAGATATCTTTGTGCTGTAAATCTCCCAACAGCCAAACGCAAAAGCAGCAAACATCTCGCTGTATGTCCCACATCCAAAGTGCCAAGAGAGTAATGTAGAGCTTGCTCTCCCTGTCTTTGAGTACTGTTTTCAGTGTCCCCATGACCTCTTTGCTAACATTCTCTTCAGAGCTGCAGTGAAAGCAGGAACCACGTGGAGAAGGCACCCACACTGAAAATGACTGGAAGGAACATTGGGGCTTCTTCTCAGTGTCTCTGACATAGGGTTTCACTGTCCCGGGAAAGTCTCTGCTAACACCCTGCAGAGCGCTGTGCCCAATATACAGAAACGTCTTGCGGTATCTCCTACAGGGAAAGTGCCAGGAGGAATTGTGGAGCTTGGTCTCAGTGTCTCTGAGAATTGCTCTGATTATCTCTGTGACCTCTTTGCTAAGACTCTCCAGAGAGCCGTCCTCAAAACCAACACACATCTTGACATATCTCCCACATTGATCTCAGTGTCTCCAGGAACGGCATTCAAGGAGCCAGGAACTTTTCTGCCCACACTCTCCGGGGACAGTTCCTTAAAACCAATATACATCCTGCTATATCTCCCACAGGGAAAATGCCAGGAGGGAGAAGTGGGGATTATGTTTAGACTTTCTCGGAACTGCTTCAAATCAACTAGATATCTTTGTGCTGTAAATCTCCCAACAGCCAAACGTAAAAGCAGCAAACATCTCGCTGTATGTCCCACATCCAAAGTGCCAAGAGAGAGCTTGCTCTCCCTGTCTTTGACTACTGTTTTCAGTGTCCCGGTTACCTCTTTGCTAACATTCTCTTCAGAGCTGCAGTGAAAGCAGGAACCACGTGGAGAAGGCACCCACACTGAAAATGACTGGAAGGAACATTGGGGCTTCTTCTCAGTGTCTCTGACATAGGGTTTCACTGTCCCGGGAAAGTCTCTGCTAACACCCTGCAGAGCGCAGTGCCCAATATACAGAAATGTCTTGCGGTATCTCCTACAGGGAAAGTGCCAGGAGGAATTGTGGAGCTTGGTCTCAGTGTCTCTGAGAATTGCTCTGATTATCTCTGTGACCTCTTTGCTAAGACTCTCCAGAGAGCCGTCCTCAAAACCAACACACATCTTGACATATCTCCCACATTGATCTCAGTGTCTCCAGGAACGGCATTCAAGGAGCCAGGAACTTTTCTGCCCACACTCTCCGGGGACAGTTCCTTAAAACCAATATACATCCTGCTATATCTCCCACATGGAAAGTGCCAGGAGGGAAAAGTGAGGATTATGTTTAGACTTTCTCGGAACTGCTTCAAATCAACTAGATATCTTTGTGCTGTAAATCTCCCAACAGCCAAACGCAAAAGCAGCTAACATCTCGCTGTATGTCCCACATCCAAAGTGCCAAGAGAGAGCTTGCTCTCCCTGTCTTTGAGTACAGTTTTCAGTGTCCCGGTTACCTCTTTGCTAACATTCTCTTCAGAGCTGCAGTGAAACCAGGAACCGCGTGGAGAAGGCACCCACACTGAAAATGACTGGAGGGAACATTGGGGCTTCTTCTCAGTGTCTCTGACATAGGGTTTCACTGTCCCGGGAAAGTCTCTGCTAACACCCTGCAGAGCGCTGTGCCCAATATACAGGAACGTCTTGCGGTATCTCCTACAGGGAAAGTGCCAGGAGGAATTGTGGAGCTTGGTCTCAGTGTCTCTGAGAATTGCTCTGATTATCCCTGTGACCTCTTTGCTAAGACTCTCCAGAGAGCCGTCCTCAAAACAAACACACATCTTGACATATCTCCCACATTGATCTCAGTGTCTCCAGGAACGGCATTCAATGAGCCAGGACCTTTTCTCCCTACACTGTCCATTGAGTTGTCCTCAAAACCAATATACATCCTGCTATATCTCCCACATGGAAAGTGCCAGGAGGGAGAAGTGGGGATTATGTTTAGACTTTCTCAGAACTGCTTCAAATCAACTAGATATCTTTGTGCTGTAAATCTCCCAACAGCCAAACGCAAAAGCAGCAAACATCTCGCTGTATGTCCCACATCCAAAGTGCCAAGAGAGAGCTTGCTCTCCCTGTCTTTGACTACTGTTTTCAGTGTCCCGGTTACCTCTTTGCTAACATTCTCTTCAGAGCTGCAGTGAAACCAGGAACCATGTGGAGAAGGCACCCACACTGAAAATGACTGGAAAGAACATTGGGGCTTCTTCTCAGTGTCTCTGACATAGGGTTTCACTGTCCCGGGAAAGTCTCTGCTAACACCCTGCAGAGCGCAGTGCCCAATATACAGAAATGTCTTGCGGTATCTCCTACAGGGAAAGTGCCAGGAGGAATTGTGGAGCTTGGTCTCAGTGTCTCTGAGAATTGCTCTGATTATCTCTGTGACCTCTTTGCTAACACTCTCCAGAGAGCCGTCCTCAAAACCAACACACATCTTGACATATCTCCCACATTGATCTCAGTGTCTCCAGGAACGGCATTCAAGGAGCCAGGAACTTTTCTGCCCACACTCTCCGGGGATAGTTCCTTAAAACCAATATACATCCTGCTATATCTCCCACATGGAAAGTGCCAGGAGGGAAAAGTGAGGATTATGTTTAGACTTTCTCGGAACTGCTTCAAATCAACTAGATATCTTTGTGCTGTAAATCTCCCAACAGCCAAACGTAAAAGCAGCTAACATCTCGCTGTATGTCCCACATCCAAAGTGCCAAGAGAGAGCTTGCTCTCCCTGTCTTTGAGTACAGTTTTCAGTGTCCCGGTTACCTCTTTGCTAACATTCTCTTCAGAGCTGCAGTGAAACCAGGAACCACGTGGAGAAGGCACCCACACTGAAAATGACTGGAAGGAACATTGGGGCTTCTTCTCAGTGTCTCTGACATAGGGTTTCACTGTCCCAGGAAAGTCTCTGCTAACACCCTGCAGAGCGCAGTGCCCAATATACAGAAACGTCTTGCGGTATCTCCTACAGGGAAAGTGCCAGGAGGAATTGTCGAGCTTGGTCTCAGTGTCTCTGAGAATTGCTCTGATTATCCGTGTGACCTCTTTGCTAAGACTCTCCAGAGAGCCGTCCTCAAAACCAACACACATCTTGACATATCTCCCACATTGATCTCAGTGTCTCCAGGAACGGCATTCAATGAGCCAGGACCTTTTCTCCCTACACTGTCCATTGAGTTGTCCTCAAAACCAATATACATCCTGCTATATCTCCCACATGGAAAGTGCCAGGAGGGAGAAGTGGGGATTATGTTTAGACTTTCTCAGAACTGCTTCAAATCAACTAGATATCTTTGTGCTGTAAATCTCCCAACAGCCAAATGTAAAAGCAGCAAACATCTCCCTGTATGTCCCACATCCAAAGTGCCAAGAGAGAGCTTGCTCTCCCTGTCTTTGAGTACAGTTTTCACTGTCCCGATTACCTCTTTGCTAACATTCTCTTCAGAGCTGCAGTGAAAGCAGGAACCATGTGGAGAAGGCACCCACACTGAAAATGACTGGAAGGAACGTTGGGGCTTCTTCTCAGTGTCTCTGACATAGGGTTTCACTGTCCCGGGAAAGTCTCTGCTAACACCCTGCAGAGCGCTGTGCCCAATATACAGAAATGTCTTGCGGTATCTCCTACAGGGAAAGTGCCAGGAGGAATTGTCGAGCTTGGTCTCAGTGTCTCTGAGAATTGCTCTGATTATCCCTGTGACCTCTTTGCTAAGACTCTCCAGAGAGCCGTCCTCAAAACCAACACACATCTTGACATATCTCCCACATTGATCTCAGTGTCTCCAGGAACGGCATTCAATGAGCCAGGAACGTTTCTCCCTACACTGTCCATTGAGTTGTCCTCAAAACCAATATACATCCTGCTATATCTCCCACATGGAAAGTGCCAGGAGGGAGAAGCGGGCATTATGTTTAGACTTTCTCAGAACTGCTTCAAATCAACTAGATATCTTTGTGCTGTAAATCTCCCAACAGCCAAACGCAAAAGCAGCAAACATCTCGCTGTATGTCCCACATAGAAAGTGCAGGGAGAGTAATGTAGAGCTTGCTGGCTCTCCGGCAGTCCCGGCTAAACCCAAAGAGCAACAGCAAAGTAAAGTATGTCGAAATCACATGTATTAAGGATGTTAAAAAAGGCCAGCTAGTGAGAGGCTACGTGAAATCAATCACGTTTTGAGGACGTCTCTCTGGAGAGTCTTAGCAAAGAGGTCACACGGATAATCAGAGCAATTCTCAGAGACACTGAGAACAAGATCAACAATTCCGTCCTGCACTTTCCCTGTAGGAGATACCGCAAGACGTTTCTGTATATTGGGCACAGCGCTCTGCAGGGTGTTAGCAGAGACTTTCCCGGGACAGTGAAACCCTATGTCAGAGACACTGAGAAGAAGCCCCAACGTTCCTTCCAGTCATTTTCAGAGTGGGTGCCTTCTCCACGTGGTTCCTGGTTTCACTGCAGCTCTGAAGAGAATGTTAGCAAAGAGGTAACCGGGACAGTGAAAACTGTACTCAAAGACAAGGAGAGCAAGCTCTACATTACTCTCTTGGCACTTTCGATGTGGGACATACAGGGAGATGTTTGCTGCTTTTTCGTTTGGCTGTTGGGAGATTTACAGCACAAAGATATCTAGTTGATTTGAAGCAGTTCTGAGAAAGTCTAAGCATAATCCCCACTTTTCCCTCCTGGCATTTTCCATGTGGGAGATATAGCAGGATGTATATTGGTTTTAAGGAACTGTCCCCGGAGAGTGTGGGCAGAAAAGTTCCTGGCTCCTTGAATGCCGTTCCTGCAGACACTGCGATCAATGAGGGAGATATGTCAACATGTGTGTTGGTTTTGAGGACGTCTCTCTGGAGAGTCTTAGCACAGAGTCTTGGGCACAGCGCTCTGCAGGGTGTTAGCAGAGACTTTCCCGGGACAGTGAAACCCTATGTCAGAGACACTGAGAAGAAGCCCCAACGTTCCTTCCAGGCATTTTCAGTGTGGGTGCCTTCTCCACGTGGTTCCTGGTTTCACTGCAGCTCTGAAGAGAATGTTAGCAAAGAGGTAACCGGGACAGTGAAAACAGCACTCAAAGACAGGGAGAGCAAGCTCTACATTACTCTCTTGGCACTTTGGATGTGGGACATACAGCGAGATGTTTGCTGCTTTTGCGTTTGGCTGTTGGGAGATTTACAGCACAAAGATATCTAGTTGATTTGAAGCAGTTCTGAGAAAGTCTAAGCATAATCCTCACTTTTCCCTCCTGGCATTTTCCATGTGGGAGATATAGCAGGATGTATATTGGTTTTAAGGAACTGTCCCCGGAGAGTGTGGGCAGAAAAGTTCCTCGCTCCTTGAATGCCGTTCCTGGAGACACTGCGATCAATGTGGGAGATATGTCAACATGTGTGTTGGTTTTGAGGACGTCTCTCTGGAGAGTCTTAGCAAAGAGGTCACACGGATAATCAGAGCAATTCTCAGAGACACTGAGAACAAGCTCGACAATTCCCTCCTGGCACTTTCCCTGTAGGAGATACCGCAAGACGTTTCTGTATATTGGGCACAGCGCTCTGCAGGGTGTTAGCAGAGACTTTCCCGGGACAGTGAAACCCTATGTCAGAGACACTGAGAAGAAGCCCCAATGTTCCTTCCAGGCATTTTCAGTGTGGGTGCCTTCTCCACATGGTTCCTGCTTTCACTGCAGCTCTGAAGAGAATGTTAGCAAAGAGGTAACCGGGACACTGAAAACAGTACTCAAAGACAGGGAGAGCAAGCTCTCTCTTGGCACTTTGGATGTGGGACATACAGCGAGATGTTTGCTGCTTTTGCGTTTGGCTGTTGGGAGATTTACAGCACAAAGATATCTAGTTGATTTGAAGCAGTTCTGAGAAAGTCTAAACATAATCCCCACTTTTCCCTCCTGGCATTTTCCATGTGGGAGATATAGCAGGATGTATATTGGTTTTAAGGAACTGTCCCCGGAGAGTGTGGGCAGAAAAGTTCCTGGCTCCTTGAATGCCGTTCCTGGAGACACTGCGATCAATGTGGGAGATATGTCAAGATGTGTGTTGGTTTTGAGGACGTCTCTCTGGAGAGTCTTAGCAAAGAGGTCACAGGGATAATCAGAGCAATTCTCAGAGACACTGAGACCAAGCTCGACAATTCCCTCCTGGCACTTTCCCTGTAGGAGATACCGCAAGACGTTTCTGTATATTGGGCACTGCGCTCTGCAGGGTGTTAGCAGAGACTTTCCCGGGACAGTGAAACCCTATGTCAGAGACAGTGAGAAGAAGCCCCAACGTTCCTTCCAGTCATTTTCAGTGTGGGTGCCTTCTCCACGTGGTTCCTGGTTTCACTGCAGCTCTGAAGAGAATGTTAGCAAAGAGGTAACCGGGACAGTGAAAACAGTACTCAAAGACAGGGAGAGCAAGCACTCTCTTGGCACTTTGGATGTGGGACATACAGGGAGATGTTTGCTGCTTTTACATTTGGCTGTTGGGAGATTTACAGCACAAAGATATCTAGTTGATTTGAAGCAGTTCCGAGAAAGTCTAAACATAATCCCCACTTCTCCCTCCTGGCACTTTCCATGTGGGAGATATAGCAGGATGTATATTGGTTTTGAGGACAACTCAATGGACAGTGTAGGGAGAAAAGGTCCTGGCTCCTTGAATGCCGTTCCTGGAGACACTGCGATCAATGTGGGAGATATGTCAACATGTGTGTTGGTTTTGAGGACGTCTCTCTGGAGAGTCTTAGCAAAGAGGTCACAGGGATAATCAGAGCAATTCTCAGAGACACTGAGACCAAGCTCGACAATTCCCTCCTGGCACTTTCCCTGTAGGAGATACCGCAAGACGTTTCTGTATATTGGGCACAGCGCTCTGCAGGGTGTTAGCAGAGACTTTCCCGGGACAGTGAAACCCTATGTCAGAGACACTGAGAAGAAGCCCCAACGTTCCTTCCAGTCATTTTCAGAGTGGGTGCCTTCTCCACGTGGTTCCTGCTTTCACTGCAGCTCTGAAGAGAATGTTAGCAAAGAGGTAACCGGGACAGTGAAAACAGTACTCAAAGACAGGGAGAGCAAGCTCTACATTACTCTCTTGGCACTTTGGATGTGGGACATACAGCGAGATGTTTGCTGCTTTTGCGTTTGGCTGTTGGGAGATTTACAGCACAAAGCTATCTAGTTGATTTGAAGCAGTTCCGAGAAAGTCTAAACATAATCCCCACTTCTCCCTCCTGGCACTTTCCCTGTGGGAGATATAGCAGGATGTATATTGGTTTTAAGGAACTGTCCCCGGAGAGTGTGGGCAGAAAAGTTCCCGGCTCCTTGAATGCCGTTCCTGGAGACACTGCGATCAATGAGGGAGATATGTCAAGATGTGTGTTGGTTTTGAGGACGTCTCTCTGGAGAGTCTTAGCACAGAGTCTTGGGCACAGCGCTCTGCAGGGTGTTAGCAGAGACTTTCCCGGGACAGTGAAACCCTATGTCAGAGACACTGAGAAGAAGCCCCAATGTTCCTTCCAGGCATTTTCAGTGTGGGTGCCTTCTCCACGTGGTTCCTGGTTTCACTGCAGCTCCGAAGAGAATGTTAGCAAAGAGGTAACCGGGACAGTGAAAACAGTACTCAAAGACAGGGAGAGCAAGCTCTCTCTTGGCACTTTGGATGTGGGACATACAGCGAGATGTTTGCTGCTTTTGCATTTGGCTGTTGGGAGATTTACAGCACAAAGATATCTAGTTGATTTGAATCAGTTTCGAGAAAGTCTAAGCATAATCCCCACTTTCCCTCCTGGCATTTTCCATGTGGGAGATATAGCAGGATGTATATCGGTTTTGAGGACAACTCAATGGACAGTGTAGGGAGAAAAGTTCCTGGCTCATTGAATGCCGTTCCTGGAGACACTGCGATCAATGAGGGAGATATGTCAACATGTGTGTTGGTTTTGAGGACGTCTCTCTGGAGAGTCTTAGCAAAGAGGTCACAGGGATAATCAGAGCAATTCTCAGAGACACTGAGACCAAGCTCGACAATTCCCTCCTGGCACTTTCCCTGTAGGAGATACCGCAAGACGTTTCTATATATTGGGCACAGCGCTCTGCAGGGTGTTAGCAGAGACTTTCCCGGGACAGTGAAACCCTATGTCAGAGACACTGAGAAGAAGCCCCAATGTTCTTTCCAGTCATTTTCAGTGTGGGTGCCTTCTCCACGTGGTTCCTGGTTTCACTGCAGCTCTGAAGAGAATGTTAGCTAAGAGGTAACCGGGACAGTGAAAACAGTACTCAAAGACAGGGAGAGCAAGCTCTCTCTTGGCACTTTGGATGTTGGACATACAGGGAGATGTTTGCTGCTTTTACATTTGGCTGTTGGGAGATTTACAGCACAAAGATATCTAGTTGATTTGAAGAAGTTCTGAGAAAGTCTAAACATAATCCTCGCTTTTCCCTCCTGGCACTTTCCATGTGGGAGATATAGCAGGATGTATATTGGTTTTAAGGAACTGTCCCCGGAGAGTGTTGGCAGAAAAGTTCCTGGCTCCTTGAATGCCGTTCCTGGAGACACTGCGATCAATGAGGGAGATATGTCAAGATGTGTGTTGGTTTTGAGGACGTCTCTCTGGAGAGTCTTAGCACAGAGTCTTGGGCACAGCGCTCTGCAGGGTGTTAGCAGAGACTTTCCCGGGACAGTGAAACCCTATGTCAGAGACACTGAGAAGAAGCCCCAACGTTCCTTCCAGGCATTTTTAGTGTGGGTGCCTTCTCCACATGGTTCCTGGTTTCACTGCAGCTCTGAAGAGAATGTTAGCAAAGAGGTAACCGGGACAGTGAAAACAGTACTCAAAGACAGGGAGAGCAAGCTCTACATTACTCTCTTGGCACTTTGGATGTGGGACATACAGCGAGATGTTTGCTGCTTTTACATTTGGCTGTTGGGAGATTTACAGCACAAAGCTATCTAGTTGATTTGAAGCAGTTCCGAGAAAGTCTAAACATAATCCCCGCTTCTCCCTCCTG
Organism: Larus michahellis; assembly: GCF_964199755.1. NCBI lineage: Eukaryota > Metazoa > Chordata > Aves > Charadriiformes > Laridae > Larus > Larus michahellis. The sequence goes on from NW_027436287.1 coordinate 55,618, forward strand.
GCACTTTCCATGTGGGAGATATAGCAGGATATAAATTGGTTTTAAGGAACTGTCCCCGGAGAGTGTGGGCAGACAAGTTCCTGGCTCCTTGAATGCCGTTCCTGGAGACACTGCGATCAATGAGGGAGATATGTCAACATGTGTGTTGGTTTTGAGGACGTCTCTCTGGAGAGTCTTAGCAAAGAGGTCACAGGGATAATCAGAGCAATTCTCAGAGACACTGAGACCAAGATCGACAATTCCCTCCTGGCACTTTCCCTGTAGGAGATACCGCAAGACGTTTCTGTATATTGGGCACAGCGCTCTGCAGGGTGTTAGCAGAGACTTTCCCGGGACAGTGAAACCCTATGTCAGAGACAGTGAGAAGAATCCCCAACATTCCCTCCAGGCATTTTCAGTGTGGGTGCCTTCTCCACGTGGTTCCTGGTTTCACTGCAGCTCTGAAGAGAATGTTAGCAAAGAGGTAACCGGGACAGTGAAAACAGTACTGAAAGACAGGGAGAGCAAGCTCTCTCTTGGCACTTTGGATGTGGGACATACAGCGAGATGTTTGCTGCTTTTACATTTGGCTGTTGGGAGATTTACAGCACAAAGATATCTAGTTGATTTGAAGCAGTTCCGAGAAAGTCTAAACATAATCCCCACTTTTCCCTCCTGGCATTTTCCATGTGGGAGATATAGCAGGATGTATATTGGTTTTAAGGAACTGTCCCCGGAGAGTGTGGGCAGAAAAGTTCCTGGCTCCTTGAATGCCGTTCCTGGAGACACTGCGATCAATGTGGGAGATATGTCAACATGTGTGTTGGTTTTGAGGACGTCTCTCTGGAGAGTCTTAGCACAGAGTCTTGGGCATATCGCTCTGCAGGGTGTTAGCAGAGACTTTCCCGGGACAGTGAAACCCTATGTCAGAGACACTGAGAAGAAGCCCCAACGTTCCTTCCAGGCATTTTCAGTGTGGGTGCCTTCTCCACGTGGTTCCTGGTTTCACTGCAGCTCTGAAGAGAATGTTAGCAAAGAGGTAACCGGGACAGTGAAAACAGTACTCAAAGACAGGGAGAGCAAGCTCTCTCTTGGCACTTTGGATGTGGGACATACAGCGAGAGGTTTGCTGCTTTTACATTTGGCTGTTGGGAGATTTACAGCACAAAGATATCTAGTTGATTTGAAGCAGTTTCTAGAAAGTCTAAGCATAATCCCCACTTTCCCTCCTGGCATTTTCCATGTGGGAGATATAGCAGGATGTATATTGGTTTTGAGGACAACTCAATGGACAGTGTAGGGAGAAAAGTTCCTGGCTCATTGAATGCCGTTCCTGGAGACACTGCGATCAATGAGGGAGATATGTCAACATGTGTGTTGGTTTTGAGGACGTCTATCTGGAGAGTCTTAGCAAAGAGGTCACAGGGATAATCAGAGCAATTCTCAGAGACACTGAGAACAAGATCGACAATTCCCTCCTGGCACTTTCCCTGTAGGAGATACCGCAAGACGTTTCTGTATATTGGGCACTGCGCTCTGCAGGGTGTTAGCAGAGACTTTCCCGGGACAGTGAAACCCGACATCAGAGACACTGAGAAGAAGCCCCAACGTTCCTTCCAGGCATTTTCAGTGTGGGTGCCTTCTCCACGTGGTTCCTGGTTTCACTGCAGCTCTGAAGAGAATGTTAGCTAAGAGGTAACCGGGACAGTGAAAACAGTACTCAAAGACAGGGAGAGCAAGCTCTACATTACTCTCTTGGCACTTTGGATGTGGGACATACAGCGAGATGTTTGCTGCTTTTGCGTTTGGCTGTTGGGAGATTTACAGCACAAAGATATCTAGTTGATTTGAAGCAGTTCCGAGAAAGTCTAAACATAATCCTCACTTTCCCTCCTGGCATTTTCCATGTGGGAGATATAGCAGGATGTATATTGGTTTTGAGGACAACTCAATGGACAGTGTAGGGAGAAAAGTTCCTGGCTCATTGAATGCCGTTCCTGGAGACACTGCGATCAATGAGGGAGATATGTCAACATGTGTGTTGGTTTTGAGGACGTCTCTCTGGAGAGTCTTAGCAAAGAGGTCACAGGGATAATCAGAGCAATTCTCAGAGACACTGAGAACAAGCTCGACAATTCCCTCCTGGCACTTTCCCTGTAGGAGATACCGCAAGACGTTTCTGTATATTGGGCACTGCGCTCTGCAGGGTGTTAGCAGAGACTTTCCCGGGACAGTGAAACCCTATGTCAGAGACACTGAGAAGAAGCCCCAACGTTCCTTCCAGGCACTTTCAGTGTGGGTGCCTTCTCCACGTGGTTCCTGGTTTCACTGCAGCTCTGAAGAGAATGTTAGCAAAGAGGTAACCGGGACACTGAAAACAGTACTCAAAGACAGGGAGAGCAAGCTCTCTCTTGGCACTTTCGATGTGGGACATACAGGGAGATGTTTGCTGCTTTTGCGTTTGGCTGTTGGGAGATTTACAGCACAAAGCTATCTAGTTGATTTGAAGCAGTTCTGAGAAAGTCTAAACATAATCCCCACTTTTCCCTCCTGGCATTTTCCATGTGGGAGATATAGCAGGATGTATATTGGTTTTAAGGAACTGTCCCCGGAGAGTGTGGGCAGAAAAGTTCCTGGCTCCTTGAATGCCATTCCTGGAGACACTGCGATCAATGTGGGAGATATGTCAAGATGTGTGTTGGTTTTGAGGACGGCTCTCTGGAGAGTCTTAGCAAAGAGGTCACAGGGATAATCAGAGCAATTCTCAGAGACACTGAGACCAAGCTCGACAATTCCCTCCTGGCACTTTCCCTGTAGGAGATACCGCAATACGTTTCTATATATTGGGCACAGCGCTCTGCAGGGTGTTAGCAGAGACTTTCCCGGGACAGTGAAACCCTATGTCAGAGACACTGAGAAGAAGCCCCAACGTTCCTTCCAGGCATTTTCAGTGTGGGTGCCTTCTCCACGTGGTTCCTGGTTTCACTGCAGCTCTGAAGAGAATGTTAGCAAAGAGGTAACCGGGACACTGAAAACAGTACTCAAAGACAGGGAGAGCAAGCTCTCTCTTGGCACTTTCGATGTGGGACATACAGGGAGATGTTTGCTGCTTTTGCGTTTGGCTGTTGGGAGATTTACAGCACAAAGCTATCTAGTTGATTTGAAGCAGTTCTGAGAAAGTCTAAACATAATCCCCACTTTTCCCTCCTGGCATTTTCCATCTGGGAGATATAGCAGGATGTATATTGGTTTTAAGGAACTGTCCCCGGAGAGTGTGGGCAGAAAAGTTCCTGGCTCCTTGAATGCCGTTCCTGGAGACACTGCGATCAATGAGGGAGATATGTCAAGATGTGTGTTGGTTTTGAGGACGTCTCTCTGGAGAGTCTTAGCACAGAGTCTTGGGCACAGCGCTCTGCAGGGTGTTAGCAGAGACTTTCCCGGGACAGTGAAACCCTATGTCAGAGACACTGAGAAGAAGCCCCAATGTTCCTTCCAGGCATTTTCAGTGTGGGTGCCTTCTCCACGTGGTTCCTGGTTTCACTGCAGCTCCGAAGAGAATGTTAGCAAAGAGGTAACCGGGACAGTGAAAACAGTACTCAAAGACAGGGAGAGCAAGCTCTCTCTTGGCACTTTGGATGTTGGACATACAGCGAGATGTTTGCTGCTTTTACATTTGGCTGTTGGGAGATTTACAGCACAAAGATATCTAGTTGATTTGAAGCAGTTCTGAGAAAGTCTAAACATAATCCCCACTTTTCCCTCCTGGCATTTTCCATCTGGGAGATATAGCAGGATGTATATTGGTTTTGAGGACAACTCAATGGACAGTGTAGGGAGAAAAGTTCCTGGCTCCTTGAATGCCGTTCCTGGAGACACTGCGATCAATGTGGGAGATATGTCAACATGTGTGTTGGTTTTGAGGACGTCTCTCTGGAGAGTCTTAGCAAAGAGGTCACAGGGATAATCAGAGCAATTCTCAGAGACACTGAGACCAAGCTCGACAATTCCCTCCTGGCACTTTCCCTGTAGGAGATACCGCAAGACGTTTCTGTATATTGGGCACTGCGCTCTGCAGGGTGTTAGCAGAGACTTTCCCGGGACAGTGAAACCCTATGTCAGAGACAGTGAGAAGAAGCCCCAACGTTCCTTCCAGTCATTTTCAGTGTGGGTGCCTTCTCCACGTGGTTCCTGGTTTCACTGCAGCTCCGAAGAGAATGTTAGCAAAGAGGTAACCGGGACACTGAAAACAGTACTCAAAGACAGGGAGAGCAAGCTCTCTCTTGGCACTTTGGATGTTGGACATACAGCGAGATGTTTGCTGCTTTTACATTTGGCTGTTGGGAGATTTACAGCACAAAGATATCTAGTTGATTTGAAGCAGTTCCGAGAAAGTCTAAACATAATCCCCGCTTCTCCCTCCTGGCACTTTCCATGTAGGAGATACCGCAAGACGTTTCTGTATATTGGGCACAGCGCTCTGCAGGGTGTTAGCAGAGACTTTCCCGGGACAGTGAAACCCTATGTCAGAGACACTGAGAAGAAGCCCCAACGTTCCTTCCAGGCATTTTCAGTGTGGGTGCCTTCTCCACGTGGTTCCTGGTTTCACTGCAGCTCTGAAGAGAATGTTAGCTAAGAGGTAACCGGGACAGTGAAAACAGTACTCAAAGACAGGGAGAGCAAGCTCTCTCTTGGCACTTTGGATGTTGGACATACAGCGAGATGTTTGCTGCTTTTGCGTTTGGCTGTTGGGAGATTTACAGCACAAAGATATCTAGTTGATTTGAAGCAGTTCTGAGAAAGTCTAAACATAATCCCCACTTTTCCCTCCTGGCATTTTCCATGTGGGAGATATAGCAGGATGTATATTGGTTTTAAGGAACTGTCCCCGGAGAGTGTGGGCAGAAAAGTTCCTGGCTCCTTGAATGCCGTTTCTGGAGACACTGCGATCAATGAGGGAGATATGTCAAGATGTGTGTTGGTTTTGAGGACGTCTATCTGGAGAGTCTTAGCAAAGAGGTCACAGGGATAATCAGAGCAATTCTCAGAGACACTGAGACCAAGCTCGACAATTCCCTCCTGGCACTTTCCCTGTAGGAGATACCGCAAGACGTTTCTGTATATTGGGCACTGCGCTCTGCAGGGTGTTAGCAGAGACTTTCCCGGGACAGTGAAACCCTATGTCAGAGACACTGAGAAGAAGCCCCAACGTTCCTTCCAGGCATTTTCAGTGTGGGTGCCTTCTCCACGTGGTTCCTGGTTTCACTGCAGCTCCGAAGAGAATGTTAGCAAAGAGGAAACCGGGACAGTGAAAACAGTACTCAAAGACAGGGAGAGCAAGCTCTCTCTTGGCACTTTGGATGTGGGACATACAGGGAGATGTTTGCTGCTTTTACATTTGGCTGTTGGGAGATTTACAGCACAAAGATATCTAGTTGATTTGAAGCAGTTCCGAGAAAGTCTAAACATAATCCCCACTTCTCCCTCCTGGCACTTTCCATGTGGGAGATATAGCAGGATGTATATTGGTTTTGAGGACAACTCAATGGACAGTGTAGGGAGAAAAGTTCCTGGCTCAATGAATGCCGTTCCTGGAGACACTGCGATCAATGTGGGAGATATGTCAAGATGTGTGTTTGTTTTGAGGACGTCTCTCTGGAGAGTCTTAGCAAAGAGGTCACACAGATAATCAGAGCAATTCTCAGAGACACTGAGAACAAGATCGACAATTCCCTCCTGGCACTTTCCCTGTAGGAGATACCGCAAGACGTTTCTGTATATTGGGCACAGCGCTCTGCAGGGTGTTAGCAGAGACTTTCCCGGGACAGTGAAACCTGACATCAGAGACACTGAGAAGAAGCCCCAATGTTACCTCCAGTCATTTTCAGTGTGGGTGCCTTCTCCACGTGGTTCCTGGTTTCACTGCAGCTCTGAAGAGAATGTTAGCAAAGAGGTAACCGGGACAGTGAAAACAGTACTCAAAGACAGGGAGAGCAAGCTCTACATTACTCTCTTGGCACTTTGGATGTTGGACATACAGGGAGATGTTTGCTGCTTTTGCATTTGGCTGTTGGGAGATTTACAGCACAAAGCTATCTAGTTGATTTGAAGCAGTTCTGAGAAAGTCTAAACATAATCCCCACTTTTCCCTCCTGGCATTTTCCATCTGGGAGATATAGCAGGATGTATATTGGTTTTAAGGAACTGTCCCCGGAGAGTGTGGGCAGAAAAGTTCCTGGCTCCTTGAATGCCGTTCCTGGAGACACTGCGATCAATGAGGGAGATATGTCAAGATGTGTGTTGGTTTTGAGGACGTCTCTCTGGAGAGTCTTAGCACAGAGTCTTGGGCACAGCGCTCTGCAGGGTGTTAGCAGAGACTTTCCCGGGACAGTGAAACCCTATGTCAGAGACACTGAGAAGAAGCCCCAATGTTCCTTCCAGGCATTTTCAGTGTGGGTGCCTTCTCCACGTGGTTCCTGGTTTCACTGCAGCTCCGAAGAGAATGTTAGCAAAGAGGTAACCGGGACAGTGAAAACAGTACTCAAAGACAGGGAGAGCAAGCTCTCTCTTGGCACTTTGGATGTTGGACATACAGCGAGATGTTTGCTGCTTTTACATTTGGCTGTTGGGAGATTTACAGCACAAAGATATCTAGTTGATTTGAAGCAGTTTCGAGAAAGTCTAAGCATAATCCCCACTTTCCCTCCTGGCATTTTCCATGTGGGAGATATAGCAGGATGTATATTGGTTTTGAGGACAACTCAATGGACAGTGTAGGGAGAAAAGTTCCTGGCTCCTTGAATGCCGTTCCTGGAGACACTGCGATCAATGAGGGAGATATGTCAAGATGTGTGTTGGTTTTGAGGACGTCTCTCTGGAGAGTCTTAGCAAAGAGGTCACAGGGATAATCAGAGCAATTCTCAGAGACACTGAGACCAAGCTCGACAATTCCCTCCTGGCACTTTCCCTGTAGGAGATACCGCAAGACGTTTCTGTATATTGGGCACTGCGCTCTGCAGGGTGTTAGCAGAGACTTTCCCGGGACAGTGAAACCCTATGTCAGAGACAGTGAGAAGAAGCCCCAACGTTCCTTCCAGGCATTTTCAGTGTGGGTGCCTTCTCCACGTGGTTCCTGGTTTCACTGCAGCTCCGAAGAGAATGTTAGCAAAGAGGTAACCGGGACACTGAAAACAGTACTCAAAGACAGGGAGAGCAAGCTCTCTCTTGGCACTTTGGATGTTGGACATACAGCGAGATGTTTGCTGCTTTTACATTTGGCTGTTGGGAGATTTACAGCACAAAGATATCTAGTTGATTTGAAGCAGTTCCGAGAAAGTCTAAACATAATCCCCGCTTCTCCCTCCTGGCACTTTCCATGTAGGAGATACCGCAAGACGTTTCTGTATATTGGGCACAGCGCTCTGCAGGGTGTTAGCAGAGACTTTCCCGGGACAGTGAAACCCTATGTCAGAGACACTGAGAAGAAGCCCCAACGTTCCTTCCAGGCATTTTCAGTGTGGGTGCCTTCTCCACGTGGTTCCTGGTTTCACTGCAGCTCTGAAGAGAATGTTAGCTAAGAGGTAACCGGGACAGTGAAAACAGTACTCAAAGACAGGGAGAGCAGGCTCTCTCTTGGCACTTTGGATGTTGGACATACAGCGAGATGTTTGCTGCTTTTGCGTTTGGCTGTTGGGAGATTTACAGCACAAAGATATCTAGTTGATTTGAAGCAGTTCTGAGAAAGTCTAAACATAATCCCCACTTTTCCCTCCTGGCACTTTCCATGTGGGAGATATAGCAGGATGTATATTGGTTTTAAGGAACTGTCCCCGGAGAGTGTGGGCAGAAAAATTCCTGGCTCCCTGAATGCCGTTCCTGGAGACACTGCGATCAATGAGGGAGATATGTCAAGATGTGTGTTGGTTTTGAGGACGTCTCTCTGGAGAGTCTTAGCAAAGAGGTCACAGGGATAATCAGAGCAATTCTCAGAGACACTGAGACCAAGCTCGACAATTCCCTCCTGGCACTTTCCCTGTAGGAGATACCGCAAGACGTTTCTGTATATTGGGCACTGCGCTCTGCAGGGTGTTAGCAGAGACTTTCCCGGGACAGTGAAACCCTATGTCAGAGACACTGAGAAGAAGCCCCAACGTTCCTTCCAGTCATTTTCAGAGTGGGTGCCTTCTCCACGTGGTTCCTGGTTTCACTGCAGCTCTGAAGAGAATGTTAGCAAAGAGGTAACCGGGACACTGAAAACAGTACTCAAAGACAGGGAGAGCAAGCTCTCTCTTGGCACTTTCGATGTGGGACATACAGCGAGATGTTTGCTGCTTTTGCGTTTGGCTGTTGGGAGATTGACAGCACAAAGATATCTAGTTGATTTGAAGCAGTTCCGAGAAAGTCTAAACGTAATCCCCACTATGCCTTGTTCTAAAGCTCTTTGGGAACCGCTTGCGTAGCCCCACAGACCTGGGGGCTGCAGGCTTTCCTGCTGCCTTCAGCCTCAATACTACCCTTTCCCACTAGGTGTCGCTCCAGGCACAAAAATGGCCATATGTCTGGAGATGGGTCCCACGCCCAAAGAGCCAGCAGGGAAAACTATGCCTTGTTCTAAAGCTCTTTGGGGACCGCTTGCATAGCCCCACAGACCTGGGGGCTGCAGGCTTTCCTGCTGCCTTCAGCCTCAAAACCACCCTTTCCCACTTGGCGCCGCGCCAGGCACAAAAATGGCCATATGTCTGGAGATGGGTCCCAGGCCCAAAGAGCCAGCAGGGAAAACTATGCCTTGTTCTAAAAGCTCTTTGGGAACCGCTTGCGGAGCCCCACACACCTGCGGGCTGCAGGCTTTCCTGCTGCCTCCAGCCTCAGAACCACCCTTTCCCACTTGGCGCCGCGCCAGGCACAAAAATGGCCATATGGCTGGAGATGGGTCCCACAGCCAAAGAGCCAGCAGGGAAAACTATGCCTTGTTCTAAAGCTCTTTGGGAACCACTTGCGTAGCCCCACAGACCTGGGGGCTGCAGGCTTTCCTGCTGCCTTCAGCCTCGACACCACCCTTTCCCACTTGGCGCCACGCCAGGCACAAAAATGGCCATATGGCTGGAGATGGGTCCCACAGCCAAAGAGCCAGCAGGGAAAACTATGCCTTCTTCTAAAGCTCTTTGGGAACCGCTTGCGTAGCCCCACAGACCTGGGGGCTGCAGGCTTTCCTGCTGCCTTCAGCCTCAATACCACCCTTTCCCACTAGGTGTCGCTCCAGGCACAAAAATGGCCATATGGCTGGAGACTGGTCCCACGCCCAAAGAGCCAGCAGGGAAAACTATGCCTTGTTCTAAAGCTCTTTGGGGACCGCTTGCATAGCCCCACAGACCTGGGGGCTGCAGGCTTTCCTGCTGCCTTCAGCCTCA
>NW_027436288.1:0-40724 GCF_964199755.1 Larus michahellis
AGATGACGCATCAGTAAACCACACTCCTGTAAGATCACTGCCTTCTTTCAGAGGAGGTGCTTCTTGGATTGGAGATGGTCTGTTTGGTGGGGATTGGAACAATAGGGCACCATCTATATCCTTCTGGAGCTTGGATACTTTGATACTACCTTCAGAGATTGGCATGATATCATTAATGCCTTCTAAATAAGCATACCACTTTCGAACTGTGGGTTTCTGGGCAATGCCGGCTGGTGGTGCTGTCCCTTTACGGACCACATCTAGGAGACGAAAAGGGCCCCGAACAATCACGCTCTGTTCTCTCCTTATCTGCTCTGCTCGTTGCAATGCTCGCACCAGGGACAGTAAACCCTTCTCTAGGTCTGAATATCTGCTCTCAGTATCATTAAAGGAGTGAGAGCTAAATTCTAATGGTCTCTCCGGTCCTGCTGGTCCCTTTTGCCATAAGTTACAATGAGAGCCATGTTCGCTGGACCCCCATTCTACATGGACAGGGTCAGTTGGATGTATGGGGCCAAGTTGTTGGAATAACCTTAGCTCTTTTATTAGCAATTCCAGTGCATTAGTATGTTGTTCAGTCCACTCCCAGGATTTACCTTTTTTGAGCAAACAATAAAGGGGGCGAGCAATGATGGAAAAGCCAGGGATGTGTTTACGCCAATAACTTAAAGTTCCCAGAACTTGCTGTAACTCCTTCGTGCTGGAAGGATTCTGTCCATGTTCTATTTTTTTCAGGGTATCCTGAGGGACAGAAGCAGCTCCCTTAATCCACCAGACCCCCAGGAATTTAACTTCCTGTGCAGGTCCCTGACATTTTGAGTCTGGAATTTCCAATCCCAAATCTGATAATGTTTTTCGGATGTTTTGCATCATGTCTTGTACACTTTCTTGGCTCTCTCCCCCCCTATTAAGATGTCGTCAATATATTGGTATACTGTACATCCCTGTGAAACAGGAATCTCTGATAGCGCTTTAGCTAAAGCATTATGAGCAATGGTGGGGGAATGTTTGTATCCTTGTGGAAGTCGGTTAAAGGTATATTGGACTCCTTTCCACGTGAATGCAAACTGCGCTTTGTCTTGCTCAAGGAGGGGAATCATAAAAAACATGTCTTTTACATCTAAGGCAGCCATCCAAGGATGGGCAGCTCCTTTTATCATTGTCACAATTTCCGCGATACTCGGAACCGCAGCGGTCAGGGGTGCAGTGTTGGCGTTTAACTTTCGGTAATCTACTGTGAAACGCCATTGCCCGGTTGGTTTCTTTACTGGCCACACCGGTGAATTATAAGGCGAGTGAGTCCTCTTAATGATGTTTCTTTTTTCTAAATCTGATACCACCCCGTCTGCTCCTGCAAGTGCAGCTGCAGGCAGTGGGTACTGTCGGACGTTGGTAATTTTAGAGGGAGGCAAAGGTATAGATGTTTCTAATAGGCCCAGTTTAACTGTGTCTAATCCTTTTTTGCGTCCTGCAAAACTCCACGCAGTTCCATCCGGGAATTTCCACATTCGCCCACGCAGCACGTCAAATCCTAGGAGGTTAGAATGTGAGGCACCCACTAACACTTCTGCCCTAGTCATTCGCTGCTCTCCCGGCAACCAGAGGTTAATTTTTGCAGTGGGGCATGTTTTTACCACACCATCAATTCCTGTGAAGTTGACTCTGCGTCGGGTGGGATTTATACCTAGAAGTTGTGCTGTTTCGTTAGTGATTGCAGACATTTGGGCTCCAGTATCAATAATAAAATTTACCAATATCTTCCGGGGTCCAACAGGAATGATAATAACGGGTTCGGAGTCTTTATGAGAGAGCCATTGAATTGCTAGTACCTGCCGGACAGGGTGGCTCACTGCCCTCCCCGGGGATAGGAGTTTTTTGGCTGGGACTCTGTCAAATCAATCAAGTTACGTTCCGGTGCAGAAGGCACAATTTTCTCACGACTTGGGGATTCTCTGGTTAGACTTTTCTCCCCAGCCACATTATTCTTTCTAGTTAGAGATTGGACTAGTGTACGGAGGTCTCCCGTAGGGACACCGTGCAAGAATTGTCGGGGCACCCCTAATTGTAGGGCTTTACGCCACAACTCATTCCGGTCCTTATCAGGCTTAAACCTTTCCTCCGATTTAGGGTTTTTAGTGTGAGTTCGGACTTGGCGAACCTTTCGGGGGTGTTCGGAGGATTTCTCACTAGTTAGGCTGGCCCAGCCCATTCGGCGCCCATATTGATCTATTTCCTGTACATATTCATTCCAGGTGGGCATGTAGTGACGACGGCCCCGCCTATGAGCACCCCGAGCCTCTCGTATACGATCTTGAGTACGAACAAGGAACGGTTTCAGGCAATCGGGAAGACCACGGATGAGAGGGGCTAATCGATCGGGGTCGATAGGGGCTGACATTGGGGATTTCCGAAATTCCTCTCTGTCATACATGGCTTGCAGACAAGCTGCTTTCCGTACAGCCGCAAACAGATCAGAGTAGCCTGTAGCTCTAATCTCTAACGGCTCCCCCCTCTCTCGCGGATCCATACCCCCTGCCCAATAGGCTGCTCGAGCAGTTAGGGAATAATTATGATCCCCAGGCATAGTGGTTAAAAACACTCCTGGTCCCCAAGAGTCTCCTGCTTCTTCCTCACTCAGCATAATTCTGTCCCCCCCTTCAGAAGAAACTCGCCACACGTACTCAACAGCTGACTCTTCTGGTCGCCTCGAATATTTCTCCCTTATTTTTGTTAACTCGGTTGGTGTCCGTGGAACGGTACGCACAGTGGTGTGAATTTCATCATCGTCATCAACCGCAGCTTCAGTTTTAACCAGAGGACGTAAAGGAAAAACTTGGGATTTCAAAGTAAAAGTCCTTTCCTCCTCATCTTCTTCGTCATCCTCACTATTAGACAAAAAATCTCCGGTCTGGGTTCCGGAATTTGGATAACACATTAACTTACGAATCTGTTGGACCTGGGTCGAGGGCTGCATTTTATCTAAGAGCCCAGTCACCCTTTCTAATAATATTTTAAGTTGAGCATTCTGGTTTCCTAAACATTCATTCTCACTCACAAGCTTATCGACGTGAGTTCTTAATTTTTCTCCTGTCTCCTTTTGCAAGGCTAATGATGACTTCAGCACCTCATTCTCCGATTTCAGGGTTGCATATTCTACAGCTGAAATCAGATTAGGAGCAGGGGTTTCTCTAGCTTCTTGTTGTGCACAAGATAAACAGGCGCCTAACGCAGCACAAATCACACCCTTGCCTTTCCCCGCTCTGAGCTTCTGTGAAACCCGACACTCTTCAATACGTTCCACCACTTTCTCTTCATCCTTCCAAAATTTTTGGGCCCACTCCTTCCCAGCCTGGGAAGGGGCACAATCATATTTTTGCAGCAGTTTATCCATGGCAATCCTGCCGACTACGCCAAATTCTGTTGCGTGAAACGGGGCCAAGCGGTTTTGGCAGAAGATAAACCCCCTTGCGTTCTAACACTCCTCACCGAGGTGGGAGGCTAGGTGCGGCTAGGTTTAAATTCTGAGTGATGCCCAATTCAGCACTATCAGTCCAATCGCGTTTAATATGTATTAAACTACTACGATTTGGATACACTAATAGTGGACTGCACCTTCAGTCTAGTCGTGCTCCTGAACTAGCACGGCCTCTCTGTAGTTTTGGTCGCGTTCAGTGAGAAAGCGGAACGACTAGCTACTTAAACAGTGCAGTTTATTTAAACAACAGATATACAGGTTCTTTAGGATTGCCGGTGATAAATACACTGTCTGCAAAGCACGTGCAAATAAAGATATTGCTAAGTATACAAACGCGCGACAAAATTATAAACGATACAGCCTGGCTATAAACGTAGGGTAGAGATTCTCTAGAGAAATTTCTAAGTCCCCGAGAAAGCGCTCGGTGTAATCGAAGTCTTACCCAAAGGCGTCCCTATGGGGGGGAAGAAAGGCTCAGCCCGTCGACTGATCCCGGAAATCAGCGGTGGAATTCTTCGCGATGGTGTCTTCCCTGACATCCCCTCTCTCTTGGGCTATTTTTATATTATTTTTTTATCTTCAAAGTGGAGTTTGAGTGACTTTAGTCATACATACTTTTATTATGATTAATGTATTCGAGGAGGAGTGTTCACACCTCGGGGGCGGATAGCCTCCGGGATGGAGGTGTGTTTTGGTACATTGTGGTGAGCAAAGTTCGCACAAAAGGACAGCATTTCATCAACATTTGACGAAATGTTGGCTCGGGTAGCGTGTAGGCCGCTTATCAGTTCCGTAGTACCATCTCGTCCCCATATCTGCTATTCGTCACAAGGGAAGGCCACGGAACAAGCGTGTTCCGTTCCATCCCTCGTGTAGTTTCGCAAACAACCTCGCGCAGGGAATCACAGATGTTGCATTCTTCGTGTGCTAGCTGTGGCTGTATTCTACCTCAGAAGCCTCTTGATTTTATGACTTTCCTTAATGTGTGAACAATGCTGTATTTTTGTATTCTTGGCCAATTTAGTAATTATTCCACATAATCCACCCCGTGACTACAGTCACTCAAGCTCCACGATAATCAATACTGATGGGGAATATCACATGTCCTCTTATGGCGAGGGATATCAAGTGCAAATACTTCTTGCGGGGTGATTAAGCGAGTTAAGCGTTTCATCATAATCCAAAGTCTAACATGCAAAACAATTGTCAAAGCAAAGCACAATACAGTGAGTACTAGTAGAACAACAACAGGATGGAGCATCTTGTTAAAAAGTCCTGTAGCTGTCGGTGACCATCCAAAGAGGGTGTCCCACCATTCATGTCCACCGTCTCTCTTGACCCTTTCCAGTACATGGTGTATTTCTTCAACATCATGATGGACAGTAATCAGAGTTCTTTGTCCATTTTCTTGGGCCTCTTTCAACAATCGCTTCAATTCATCGTGTTGTAGCAACTTCCTCACTAGTGAGAGATTCATTCCGATAGGGGTAGGCAGCAAATCTCGAATCAATGTGTAATTAGATTGTAGCAATTGAAAAGACGTAACAGGAGCTGAATAACTGAAGTCACATCCAATGATGTTAGTAAAGTTACAAACACAAAGATTTGAGTTATTACTTATATCTACTGCTATGTCATCTACGAATACAAAAGTACAGGGAGACCTCATGCAAACACACCCTTTCCCAATATATACAAGCACAGTTTCTGGGGTTTCATCAGGTTGTATCTCAAAATGACAAACATTCTGGTTGGTGTCAAGACAAATGTCTTGTGCCTTGAGAGTATTACTCTCACAAATGAATCCTTGTTGATCTCGTGAAATGCATGCTTCAACATCAACAGTTTGCCATTTATTCTCGTTTTGTTGTGCCCACACTCTATGCTCTACCGGATGGAGTATAGCTCCATGGTGATTCAACCCCAGTGCGATGATTGGGTATATGGTGTATACTGAGGCATTGCGTATCGTTAAGACAAAAGCTGTGGCTTTGCTCTCAGTGGGATCATAGGTGAAATTAACCAGATACCACCAGGATTGAAATTTTCTCTCAAACTCAATTGCATTATCCCATATTACTTTTCGAATTTCAGTGGGCAAGGTGCCTTCTTCACCTTCCCTTATAATTGCGGCTGTCATAGATTGCATCCACAGTTGGGCTTGGATACAACTAAGGGCCAAGGAAACATTGTTTTGGGTTGTACCAAGTGCATTTGTGATCAGCTGATGGTCTTTTTCACCTGTTTCCTCCCACTGAGGCAATATATTCGATAAAAGCCATTGGTGATTTCCCAATGCTGATAGAGAGGACTGTAGAGGATGTTTTAATTTGTCTAGATCACTAGTAGTTGTGACTAGTTTGTTTGCAAGTATCTCAGCATCTGTACTATTTAAGACTCCCAGTCCTGTTCCTAAGATACCAGTCACCTCTCTCTTCAGTCGTTGTGAGGTGTCAACAGTTCGCCGGCCTAACCATGCTGACCATCCTGCATAAGATGTACTCAGGAATGGTGAGCAGGTGGGTTTGATCGCAGAGATATTAATCTGCATTGACAATTCTACTCGTTTGAGGGAATATGTTGGGTTAAACGGTATTTGTTGTTGACCTGTGTGTTTAATGGCATAAGGGCCAATGTTAAAGGTGTAAGGAGTTAGACTAATGGAGGGCTGAGTAGCTACACCCTTGAAAGTTTGTGGGGGTGTAGGTTTTGGGTTCATTTCAACAGGTTCAGATGTATTTGAGTCAATCATAAATTCAAATAACAATTCCGTGCCCCTGTAGCCCCAAATACAATATACTATGATAGGTTTGATAAAGGTGAAGTTGTGCCAGCAATCTGAGTTTGGCTCTATAATTTTGTAACAATCAATCAGTGTTATATTTGTCCGGTTTAGTAGAGTCTACATGGATGGTTTCAATTACAGTTGGTCTATGGTGAGCAGACCCATTGATTACTCGGCAGCTAATTTGTATTTTCTTTCCTGGGACGGCTTCAAGCTTAGCCATTTGGAGTGAGTCTTTCCAACTCCATTTATCTCTGGAATATACTTCACTTCCTTGTATGACCAGAGTGGAGAGATTTAAATCCCTCATGTTTTCTAGTGTCTCAGTGCTTGCAGTGTATCGTGACAGTGCATTATCCCAAAGCTCATCATCAAGGGGCAGATTCTTAAGTCCGCTCAATAAGGTGTCATTATCGGGGGTTTCAGATAGTGGCAGTGGAACCAGACTAGTCTGTGGAGTTGAGTCAGGTTCGACTTTATCTATGCTTTGATCTATCTCATGTTTTGAAAACACCTCATTTTCATGTAGGACTACAGTGGCCAGGCTCAATTTTCCTTTTCCTGTTCCTGCCATCGCATTGTGTTTTACATAAGCTTGAGACCACGGCCATTCTGGGTCTCTTTGACTACAAACAACAGGGAGTAAAAAGATAAAACTGAATAGCATCAATTCCATCTGCCAATTCGTCATTCTAAAATTTAGGCCTCCAGATGGCCATACATAACAAAAATAATGTTATTGCCAGGATCAATGTCAGGATTCCCTGGAGACACTCGAGGTTAGCGTAGGCCAATGCGTCTGTCCACGTACAGTTCTTCCGAGGTTCCTGTAAGACACAAAGGAAAAGAAAATCTGCTCGGTCTCATTTGACCGACGGGGTTAAAAAGAGGGCGAGATCCACCGGGTGCTGATCCGGTGTATCTTCCCTGAACAGTCTTTGGCTTCCCGTGCATGGGGGTTTTTGGGAGTAGCTAACACCATTGGTACTGTGCCAATTTGAGGCATTTTCACTAACACAGGTTGCCCAGGGTGAAATTGTCCTAGGTATTTTCGTGGTTCATTGGGAACTTTTGGAGTGATGATATCAGCAGATACACAGAAAGCTTTCATTTTAGGACAGCCATCTCCACTCCATCTGTTATTTAATTGATAGATGGCATCATCCAATGGCAAATGCCAACCAGGTTCATGAGTTTTTGCAAAACGCTTAACCAATCCATTGGTGCGTTCAACAATGCCATTAGCCTGAGGATAATAGGGAGTATGAAATACCCATCGAATCCCTTCTTCTTTGGCCCAATCTTGTACCACTGTAGCGGTAAAGTGTGAACCGTTATCACTTTGGATTTCCTCAGGAAGGGGAAGTGTGCTGAACCACCCTTTTAGGCCTTTCACTGTGTTGTTCCCGGTAGCTGATTTGAAGCTGGTGGCCATAGCGAGGCCAGAGATAATCTCCACTCCGACTAGGACGTATCTTTTCTCACCTGATGATCTCAAGGGCCCAATATAATCAATTTGCCATGAATGCCACAATGTTTTCTTGTCCCGAATGTGTAAAGGAGGCGCCTTACTCGGATGATCTTTATTGAGTCGTAGGCGACATTGTGAACAGGCGGTTACTACTTGTTCACACAGCTTAACCGACACAGGCCACCCCCGGGCTAGACCTTCCTGATACAGATCAGCACGGCCTGTATGGCCACGCTTAATATGTAACCATTCGAGTAAGCGTTCCCATTCCCGACCATCATCTACAATGTCAATTTGCTGCAACCGCGTGAGGCTATCTACCTGTTGGTTGAATTGAGCAGTGATCGAGTTCGAACGATCATGGCCTTTTACCCAACCAACGTGCAATGTTCTCTGTCCTCCCATTTCCAACAGTTGCTTCCAACTCTCTGTCTCCCAGATTGGGACTCTATTCACCTGCCAATCATTGGCTGCCCAGTGTCCAATCCATTCAGTGGCTCCTTTAAAAACAGCATATGAGTCAGTGTAAATGTAAGTAGCCCCACGTTGTGCAGCTAGTAGGACGGCTCTGAGTTCCCCTACTTGTGCGCTACCTTCTCCTGTTTCAATTGCTCTTTCCCCCGTTGCTACTTCCAGTGCTACGGCCTTGTATTTCCACTTATTGTTCTCACGGTGAGATGACGCATCAGTAAACCACACTCCTGTAAGATCACTGCCTTCTTTCAGAGGAGGTGCTTCTTGGATTGGAGATGGTCTGTTTGGTGGGGATTGGAACAATAGGGCACCATCTATATCCTTCTGGAGCTTGGATACTTTGATACTACCTTCAGAGATTGGCATGATATCATTAATGCCTTCTAAATAAGCATACCACTTTCGAACTGTGGGTTTCTGGGCAATGCCGGCTGGTGGTGCTGTCCCTTTACGGACCACATCTAGGAGACGAAAAGGGCCCCGAACAATCACGCTCTGTTCTCTCCTTATCTGCTCTGCTCGTTGCAATGCTCGCACCAGGGACAGTAAACCCTTCTCTAGGTCTGAATATCTGCTCTCAGTATCATTAAAGGAGTGAGAGCTAAATTCTAATGGTCTCTCCGGTCCTGCTGGTCCCTTTTGCCATAAGTTACAATGAGAACCATGTTCGCTGGACCCCCATTCTACATGGACAGGGTCAGTTGGATGTATGGGGCCAAGTTGTTGGAATAACCTTAGCTCTTTTATTAGCAATTCCAGTGCATTAGTATGTTGTTCAGTCCACTCCCAGGATTTACCTTTTTTGAGCAAACAATAAAGGGGGCGAGCAATGATGGAAAAGCCAGGGATGTGTTTACGCCAATAACTTAAAGTTCCCAGAACTTGCTGTAACTCCTTCGTGCTGGAAGGATTCTGTCCATGTTCTATTTTTTTCAGGGTATCCTGAGGGACAGAAGCAGCTCCCTTAATCTACCAGACCCCCAGGAATTTAACTTCCTGTGCAGGTCCCTGACATTTTGAGTCTGGAATTTCCAATCCCAAATCTGATAATGTTTTTCGGATGTTTTGCATCATGTCTTGTACACTTTCTTGGCTCTCTCCCCCCCTATTAAGATGTCGTCAATATATTGGTATACTGTACATCCCTGTGAAACAGGAATCTCTGATAGCGCTTTAGCTAAAGCATTATGAGCAATGGTGGGGGAATGTTTGTATCCTTGTGGAAGTCGGTTAAAGGTATATTGGACTCCTTTCCACGTGAATGCAAACTGCGCTTTGTCTTGCTCAAGGAGGGGAATCATAAAAAACATGTCTTTTACATCTAAGGCAGCCATCCAAGGATGGGCAGCTCCTTTTATCATTGTCACAATTTCCGCGATACTCGGAACCGCAGCGGTCAGGGGTGCAGCGTTGGCGTTTAACTTTCGGTAATCTACTGTGAAACGCCATTGCCCGGTTGGTTTCTTTACTGGCCACACCGGTGAATTATAAGGCGAGTGAGTCCTCTTAATGATGTTTCTTTTTTCTAAATCTGATACCACCCCGTCTGCTCCTGCAAGTGCAGCTGCAGGCAGTGGGTACTGTCGGACGTTGGTAATTTTAGAGGGAGGCAAAGGTATAGATGTTTCTAATAGGCCCAGTTTAACTGTGTCTAATCCTTTTTTGCGTCCTGCAAAACTCCACGCAGTTCCATCCGGGAATTTCCACATTCGCCCACGCAGCACGTCAAATCCTAGGAGGTTAGAATGTGAGGCACCCACTAACACTTCTGCCCTAGTCATTCGCTGCTCTCCCGGCAACCAGAGGTTAATTTTTGCAGTGGGGCATGTTTTTACCACACCATCAATTCCTGTGAAGTTGACTCTGCGTCGGGTGGGATTTATACCTAGAAGTTGTGCTGTTTCGTTAGTGATTGCAGACATTTGGGCTCCAGTATCAATAATAAAATTTACCAATATCTTCCGGGGTCCAACAGGAATGATAATAACGGGTTCGGAGTCTTTATGAGAGAGCCATTGAATTGCTAGTACCTGCCGGACAGGGTGGCTCACTGCCCTCCCCGGGGATAGGAGTTTTTTGGCTGGGACTCTGTCAAATCAATCAAGTTACGTTCCGGTGCAGAAGGCACAATTTTCTCACGACTTGGGGATTCTCTGGTTAGACTTTTCTCCCCAGCCACATTATTCTTTCTAGTTAGAGATTGGACTAGTGTACGGAGGTCTCCCGTAGGGACACCGTGCAAGAATTGTCGGGGCACCCCTAATTGTAGGGCTTTACGCCACAACTCATTCCGGTCCTTATCAGGCTTAAACCTTTCCTCCGATTTAGGGTTTTTAGTGTGAGTTCGGACTTGGCGAACCTTTCGGGGGTGTTCGGAGGATTTCTCACTAGTTAGGCTGGCCCAGCCCATTCGGCGCCCATATTGATCTATTTCCTGTACATATTCATTCCAGGTGGGCATGTAGTGACGACGGCCCCGCCTATGAGCACCCCGAGCCTCTCGTATACGATCTTGAGTACGAACAAGGAACGGTTTCAGGCAATCGGGAAGACCACGGATGAGAGGGGCTAATCGATCGGGGTCGATAGGGGCTGACATTGGGGATTTCCGAAATTCCTCTCTGTCATACATGGCTTGCAGACAAGCTGCTTTCCGTACAGCCGCAAACAGATCAGAGTAGCCTGTAGCTCTAATCTCTAACGGCTCCCCCCTCTCTCGCGGATCCATACCCCCTGCCCAATAGGCTGCTCGAGCAGTTAGGGAATAATTATGATCCCCAGGCATAGTGGTTAAAAACACTCCTGGTCCCCAAGAGTCTCCTGCTTCTTCCTCACTCAGCATAATTCTGTCCCCCCCTTCAGAAGAAACTCGCCACACGTACTCAACAGCTGACTCTTCTGGTCGCCTCGAATATTTCTCCCTTATTTTTGTTAACTCGGTTGGTGTCCGTGGAACGGTACGCACAGTGGTGTGAATTTCATCATCGTCATCAACCGCAGCTTCAGTTTTAACCAGAGGACGTAAAGGAAAAACTTGGGATTTCAAAGTAAAAGTCCTTTCCTCCTCATCTTCTTCGTCATCCTCACTATTAGACAAAAAATCTCCGGTCTGGGTTCCGGAATTTGGATAACACATTAACTTACGAATCTGTTGGACCTGGGTCGAGGGCTGCATTTTATCTAAGAGCCCAGTCACCCTTTCTAATAATATTTTAAGTTGAGCATTCTGGTTTCCTAAACATTCATTCTCACTCACAAGCTTATCGACGTGAGTTCTTAATTTTTCTCCTGTCTCCTTTTGCAAGGCTAATGATGACTTCAGCACCTCATTCTCCGATTTCAGGGTTGCATATTCTACAGCTGAAATCAGATTAGGAGCAGGGGTTTCTCTAGCTTCTTGTTGTGCACAAGATAAACAGGCGCCTAACACAGCACAAATCACACCCTTGCCTTTCCCCGCTCTGAGCTTCTGTGAAACCCGACACTCTTCAATACGTTCCACCACTTTCTCTTCATCCTTCCAAAATTTTTGGGCCCACTCCTTCCCAGCCTGGGAAGGGGCACAATCATATTTTTGCAGCAGTTTATCCATGGCAATCCTGCCGACTACGCCAAATTCTGTTGCGTGAAACGGGGCCAAGCGGTTTTGGCAGAAGATAAACCCCCTTGCGTTCTAACACTCCTCACCGAGGTGGGAGGCTAGGTGCAGCTAGGTTTAAATTCTGAGTGATGCCCAATTCAGCACTATCAGTCCAATCGCGTTTAATATGTATTAAACTACTACGATTTGGATACACTAATAGTGGACTGCACCTTCAGTCTAGTCGTGCTCCTGAACTAGCACGGCCTCTCTGTAGTTTTGGTCGCGTTCAGTGAGAAAGCGGAACGACTAGCTACTTAAACAGTGCAGTTTATTTAAACAACAGATATACAGGTTCTTTAGGATTGCCGGTGATAAATACACTGTCTGCAAAGCACGTGCAAATAAAGATATTGCTAAGTATACAAACGCGCGACAAAATTATAAACGATACAGCCTGGCTATAAACGTAGGGTAGAGATTCTCTAGAGAAATTTCTAAGTCCCCGAGAAAGCGCTCGGTGTAATCGAAGTCTTACCCAAAGGCGTCCCTATGGGGGGGAAGAAAGGCTCAGCCCGTCGACTGATCCCGGAAATCAGCGGTGGAATTCTTCGCGATGGTGTCTTCCCTGACATCCCCTCTCTCTTGGGCTATTTTTATATTATTTTTTTATCTTCAAAGTGGAGTTTGAGTGACTTTAGTCATACATACTTTTATTATGATTAATGTATTCAAGGAGGAGTGTTCACACCTCGGGGGCGGATAGCCTCCGGGATGGAGGTGTGTTTTGGTACATTGTGGTGAGCAAAGTTCGCACAAAAGGACAGCATTTCATCAACATTTGACGAAAGGTTGGCTCGGGTAGCGTGTAGGCCGCTTATCAGTTCCGTAGTACCATCTCGTCCCCATATCTGCTATTCGTCACAAGGGAAGGCCACGGAACAAGCGTGTTCCGTTCCATCCCTCGTGTAGTTTCGCAAACAACCTCGCGCAGGGAATCACAGATGTTGCATTCTTCGTGTGCTAGCTGTGGCTGTATTCTACCTCAGAAGCCTCTTGATTTTATGACTTTCCTTAATGTGTGAACAATGCTGTATTTTTGTATTCTTGGCCAATTTAGTAATTATTCCACATAATCCACCCCGTGACTACAGTCACTCAAGCTCCACGATAATCAATACTGATGGGGAATATCACATGTCCTCTTATGGCGAGGGATATCAAGTGCAAATACTTCTTGCGGGGTGATTAAGCGAGTTAAGCGTTTCATCATAATCCAAAGTCTAACATGCAAAACAATTGTCAAAGCAAAGCACAATACAGTGAGTACTAGTAGAACAACAACAGGATGGAGCATCTTGTTAAAAAGTCCTGTAGCTGTCGGTGACCATCCAAAGAGGGTGTCCCGCCATTCATGTCCACCGTCTCTCTTGACCCTTTCCAGTACATGGTGTATTTCTTCAACCTCATGATGGACAGTAATCAGAGTTCTTTGTCCATTTTCTTGGGCCTCTTTCAACAATCGCTTCAATTCATCGTGTTGTAGCAACTTCCTCACTAGTGAGAGATTCATTCCGATAGGGGTAGGCAGCAAATCTCGAATCAATGTGTAATTAGATTGTAGCAATTGAAAAGACGTAACAGGAGCTGAATAACTGAAGTCACATCCAATGATGTTAGTAAAGTTACAAACACAAAGATTTGAGTTATTACTTATATCTACTGCTATGTCATCTACGAATACAAAAGTACAGGGAGACCTCATGCAAACACACCCTTTCCCAATATATACAAGCACAGTTTCTGGGGTTTCATCAGGTTGTATCTCAAAATGACAAACATTCTGGTTGGTGTCAAGACAAATGTCTTGTGCCTTGAGAGTATTACTCTCACAAATGAATCCTTGTTGATCTCGTGAAATGCATGCTTCAACATCAACAGTTTGCCATTTATTCTCGTTTTGTTGTGCCCACGCTCTATGCTCTACCGGATGGAGTATAGCTCCATGGTGATTCAACCCCAGTGCGATGATTGGGTATATGGTGTATACTGAGGCATTGCGTATCGTTAAGACAAAAGCTGTGGCTTTGCTCTCAGTGGGATCATAGGTGAAATTAACCAGATACCACCAGGACTGAAATTTTCTCTCAAACTCAATTGCATTATCCCATATTACTTTTCGAATTTCAGTGGGCAAGGTGCCTTCTTCACCTTCCCTTATAATTGCGGCTGTCATAGATTGCATCCACAGTTGGGCTTGGATACAACTAAGGGCCAAGGAAACATTGTTTGGGGTTGTACCAAGTGCATTTGTGATCAGCTGATGGTCTTTTTCACCTGTTTCCTCCCACTGAGGCAATATATTCGATAAAAGCCATTGGTGATTTCCCAATGCTGATAGAGAGGACTGTAGAGGATGTTTTAATTTGTCTAGATCACTAGTAGTTGTGACTAGTTTGTTTGCAAGTATCTCAGCATCTGTACTATTTAAGACTCCCAGTCCTGTTCCTAAGATACCAGTCACCTCTCTCTTCAGTCGTTGTGAGGTGTCAACAGTTCGCCGGCCTAACCATGCTGACCATCCTGCATAAGATGTACTCAGGAATGGTGAGCAGGTGGGTTTGATCGCAGAGATATTAATCTGCATTGACAATTCTACTCGTTTGAGGGAATATGTTGGGTTAAACGGTATTTGTTGTTGACCTGTGTGTTTAATGGCATAAGGTCCAATGTTAAAGGTGTAAGGAGTTAGACTAATGGAGGGCTGAGTAGCTACACCCTTGAAAGTTTGTGGGGGTGTAGGTTTTGGGTTCATTTCAACAGGTTCAGATGTATTTGAGTCAATCATAAATTCAAATAACAATTCCGTGCCCCTGTAGCCCCAAATACAATATACTATGATAGGTTTGATAAAGGTGAAGTTGTGCCAGCAATCTGAGTTTGGCTCTATAATTTTGTAACAATCAATCAGTGTTATATTTGTCCGGTTTAGTAGAGTCTACATGGATGGTTTCAATTACAGTTGGTCTATGGTGAGCAGACCCATTGATTACTCGGCAGCTAATTTGTATTTTCTTTCCTGGGACGGCTTCAAGCTTAGCCATTTGGAGTGAGTCTTTCCAACTCCATTTATCTCTGGAATATACTTCACTTCCTTGTATAACCAGAGTGGAGAGATTTAAATCCCTCATGTTTTCTAGTGTCTCAGTGCTTGCAGCGTATCGTGACAGTGCATTATCCCAAAGCTCATCATCAAGGGGCAGATTCTTAAGTCCGCTCAATAAGGTGTCATTATCGGGGGTTTCAGATAGTGGCAGTGGAACCAGACTAGTCTGTGGAGTTGAGTCAGGTTCGACTTTATCTATGCTTTGATCTATCTCATGTTTTGAAAACACCTCATTTTCATGTAGGACTACAGTGGCCAGGCTCAATTTTCCTTTTCCTGTTCCTGCCATCGCATTGTGTTTTACATAAGCTTGAGACCACGGCCATTCTGGGTCTCTTTGACTACAAACAACAGGGAGTAAAAAGATAAAACTGAATAGCATCAATTCCATCTGCCAATTCGTCATTCTAAAATTTAGGCCTCCAGATGGCCATACATAACAAAAATAATATTATTGCCAGGATCAATGTCAGGATTCCCTGGAGACACTCGAGGTTAGCGTAGGCCAATGCGTCTGTCCACGTACAGTTCTTCCGAGGTTCCTGTAAGACACAAAGGAAAAGAAAATCTGCTCGGTCTCATTTGACCGACGGGGTTAAAAAGAGGGCGAGATCCACCGGGTGCTGATCCGGTGTATCTTCCCTGAACAGTCTTTGGCTTCCCGTGCATGGGGGTTTTTGGGAGTAGCTAACACCATTGGTACTGTGCCAATTTGAGGCATTTTCACTAACACAGGTTGCCCAGGGTGAAATTGTCCTAGGTATTTTCGTGGTTCATTGGGAACTTTTGGAGTGATGATAGCAGCAGATACACAGAAAGCTTTCATTTTAGGACAGCCATCTCCACTCCATCTGTTATTTAATTGATAGATGGCATCATCCAATCGCAAATGCCAACCAGGTTCATGAGTTTTTGCAAAACGCTTAACCAATCCATTGGTGCGTTCAACAATGCCATTAGCCTGAGGATAATAGGGAGTATGAAATACCCATCGAATCCCTTCTTCTTTGGCCCAATCTTGTACCACTGTAGCGGTAAAGTGTGAACCGTTATCACTTTGGATTTCCTCAGGAAGGGGAAGTGTGCTGAACCACCCTTTTAGGCCTTTCACTGTGTTGTTCCCGGTAGCTGATTTGAAGCTGGTGGCCATAGCGAGGCCAGAGATAATCTCCACTCCGACTAGGACGTATCTTTTCTCACCTGATGATCTCAAGGGCCCAATATAATCAATTTGCCATGAATGCCACAATGTTTTCTTGTCCCGAATGTGTAAAGGAGGCGCCTTACTCGGATGATCTTTATTGAGTCGTAGGCGACATTGTGAACAGGCGGTTACTACTTGTTCACACAGCTTAACCGACACAGGCCACCCCCGGGCTAGACCTTCCTGATACAGATCAGCACGGCCTGTATGGCCACGCTTAATATGTAACCATTCGAGTAAGCGTTCCCATTCCCGACCATCATCTACAATGTCAATTTGCTGCAACCGCGTGAGGCTATCTACCTGTTGGTTGAATTGAGCAGTGATCGAGTTCGAACGATCATGGCCTTTTACCCAACCAACGTGCAATGTTCTCTGTCCTCCCATTTCCAACAGTTGCTTCCAACTCTCTGTCTCCCAGATTGGGACTCTATTCACCTGCCAATCATTGGCTGCCCAGTGTCCAATCCATTCAGTGGCTCCTTTAAAAACAGCATATGAGTCAGTGTAAATGTAAGTAGCCCCACGTTGTGCAGCTAGTAGGACGGCTCTGAGTTCCCCTACTTGTGCGCTACCTTCTCCTGTTTCAATTGCTCTTTCCCCCGTTGCTACTTCCAGTGCTACGGCCTTGTATTTCCACTTATTGTTCTCACGGTGAGATGACGCATCAGTAAACCACACTCCTGTAAGATCACTGCCTTCTTTCAGAGGAGGTGCTTCTTGGATTGGAGATGGTCTGTTTGGTGGGGATTGGAACAATAGGGCACCATCTATATCCTTCTGGAGCTTGGATACTTTGATACTACCTTCAGAGATTGGCATGATATCATTAATGCCTTCTAAATAAGCATACCACTTTCGAACTGTGGGTTTCTGGGCAATGCCGGCTGGTGGTGCTGTCCCTTTACGGACCACGTCTAGGAGACGAAAAGGGCCCCGAACAATCACGCTCTGTTCTCTCCTTATCTGCTCTGCTCGTTGCAATGCTCGCACCAGGGACAGTAAACCCTTCTCTAGGTCTGAATATCTGCTCTCAGTATCATTAAAGGAGTGAGAGCTAAATTCTAATGGTCTCTCCGGTCCTGCTGGTCCCTTTTGCCATAAGTTACAATGAGAGCCATGTTCGCTGGACCCCCATTCTACATGGACAGGGTCAGTTGGATGTATGGGGCCAAGTTGTTGGAATAACCTTAGCTCTTTTATTAGCAATTCCAGTGCATTAGTATGTTGTTCAGTCCACTCCCAGGATTTACCTTTTTTGAGCAAACAATAAAGGGGGCGAGCAATGATGGAAAAGCCAGGGATGTGTTTACGCCAATAACTTAAAGTTCCCAGAACTTGCTGTAACTCCTTCGTGCTGGAAGGATTCTGTCCATGTTCTATTTTTTTCAGGGTATCCTGAGGGACAGAAGCAGCTCCCTTAATCCACCAGACCCCCAGGAATTTAACTTCCTGTGCAGGTCCCTGACATTTTGAGTCTGGAATTTCCAATCCCAAATCTGATAATGTTTTTCGGATGTTTTGCATCATGTCTTGTACACTTTCTTGGCTCTCTCCCCCCCTATTAAGATGTCGTCAATATATTGGTATACTGTACATCCCTGTGAAACAGGAATCTCTGATAGCGCTTTAGCTAAAGCATTATGAGCAATGGTGGGGGAATGTTTGTATCCTTGTGGAAGTCGGTTAAAGGTATATTGGACTCCTTTCCACGTGAATGCAAACTGCGCTTTGTCTTGCTCAAGGAGGGGAATCATAAAAAACATGTCTTTTACATCTAAGGCAGCCATCCAAGGATGGGCAGCTCCTTTTATCATTGTCACAATTTCCGCGATACTCGGAACCGCAGCGGTCAGGGGTGCAGTGTTGGCGTTTAACTTTCGGTAATCTACTGTGAAACGCCATTGCCCGGTTGGTTTCTTTACTGGCCACACCGGTGAATTATAAGGCGAGTGAGTCCTCTGAATGATGTTTCTTTTTTCTAAATCTGATACCACCCCGTCTGCTCCTGCAAGTGCAGCTGCAGGCAGTGGGTACTGTCGGACGTTGGTAATTTTAGAGGGAGGCAAAGGTATAGATGTTTCTAATAGGCCCAGTTTAACTGTGTCTAATCCTTTTTTGCGTCCTGCAAAACTCCACGCAGTTCCATCCGGGAATTTCCACATTCGCCCACGCAGCACGTCAAATCCTAGGAGGTTAGAATGTGAGGCACCCACTAACACTTCTGCCCTAGTCATTCGCTGCTCTCCCGGCAACCAGAGGTTAATTTCTGCAGTGGGGCATGTTTTTACCACACCATCAATTCCTGTGAAGTTGACTCTGCGTCGGGTGGGATTTATACCTAGAAGTTGTGCTGTTTCGTTAGTGATTGCAGACATTTGGGCTCCAGTATCAATAATAAAATTTACCAATATCTTCCGGGGTCCAACAGGAATGATAATAACGGGTTCGGAGTCTTTATGAGAGAGCCATTGAATTGCTAGTACCTGCCGGACAGGGTGGCTCACTGCCCTCCCCGGGGATAGGAGTTTTTTGGCTGGGACTCTGTCAAATCAATCAAGTTACGTTCCGGTGCAGAAGGCACAATTTTCTCACGACTTGGGGATTCTCTGGTTAGACTTTTCTCCCCAGCCACATTATTCTTTCTAGTTAGAGATTGGACTAGTGTACGGAGGTCTCCCGTAGGGACACCGTGCAAGAATTGTCGGGGCACCCCTAATTGTAGGGCTTTACGCCACAACTCATTCCGGTCCTTATCAGGCTTAAACCTTTCCTCCGATTTAGGGTTTTTAGTGTGAGTTCGGACTTGGCGAACCTTTCGGGGGTGTTCGGAGGATTTCTCACTAGTTAGGCTGGCCCAGCCCATTCGGCGCCCATATTGATCTATTTCCTGTACATATTCATTCCAGGTGGGCATGTAGTGACGACGGCCCCGCCTATGAGCACCCCGAGCCTCTCGTATACGATCTTGAGTACGAACAAGGAACGGTTTCAGGCAATCGGGAAGACCACGGATGAGAGGGGCTAATCGATCGGGGTCGATAGGGGCTGACATTGGGGATTTCCGAAATTCCTCTCTGTCATACATGGCTTGCAGACAAGCTGCTTTCCGTACAGCCGCAAACAGATCAGAGTAGCCTGTAGCTCTAATCTCTAACGGCTCCCCCCTCTCTCGCGGATCCATACCCCCTGCCCAATAGGCTGCTCGAGCAGTTAGGGAATAATTATGATCCCCAGGCATAGTGGTTAAAAACACTCCTGGTCCCCAAGAGTCTCCTGCTTCTTCCTCACTCAGCATAATTCTGTCCCCCCCTTCAGAAGAAACTCGCCACACGTACTCAACAGCTGACTCTTCTGGTCGCCTCGAATATTTCTCCCTTATTTTTGTTAACTCGGTTGGTGTCCGTGGAACGGTACGCACAGTGGTGTGAATTTCATCATCGTCATCAACCGCAGCTTCAGTTTTAACCAGAGGACGTAAAGGAAAAACTTGGGATTTCAAAGTAAAAGTCCTTTCCTCCTCATCTTCTTCGTCATCCTCACTGTTAGACAAAAAATCTCCGGTCTGGGTTCCGGAATTTGGATAACACATTAACTTACGAATCTGTTGGACCTGGGTCGAGGGCTGCATTTTATCTAAGAGCCCAGTCACCCTTTCTAATAATATTTTAAGTTGAGCATTCTGGTTTCCTAAACATTCATTCTCACTCACAAGCTTATCGACGTGAGTTCTTAATTTTTCTCCTGTCTCCTTTTGCAAGGCTAATGATGACTTCAGCACCTCATTCTCCGATTTCAGGGTTGCATATTCTACAGCTGAAATCAGATTAGGAGCAGGGGTTTCTCTAGCTTCTTGTTGTGCACAAGATAAACAGGCGCCTAACGCAGCACAAATCACACCCTTGCCTTTCCCCGCTCTGAGCTTCTGTGAAACCCGACACTCTTCAATACGTTCCACCACTTTCTCTTCATCCTTCCAAAATTTTTGGGCCCACTCCTTCCCAGCCTGGGAAGGGGCACAATCATATTTTTGCAGCAGTTTATCCATGGCAATCCTGCCGACTACGCCAAATTCTGTTGCGTGAAACGGGGCCAAGCGGTTTTGGCAGAAGATAAACCCCCTTGCGTTCTAACACTCCTCACCGAGGTGGGAGGCTAGGTGCGGCTAGGTTTAAATTCTGAGTGATGCCCAATTCAGCACTATCAGTCCAATCGCGTTTAATATGTATTAAACTACTACGATTTGGATACACTAATAGTGGACTGCACCTTCAGTCTAGTCGTGCTCCTGAACTAGCACGGCCTCTCTGTAGTTTTGGTCGCGTTCAGTGAGAAAGCGGAACGACTAGCTACTTAAACAGTGCAGTTTATTTAAACAACAGATATACAGGTTCTTTAGGATTGCCGGTGATAAATACACTGTCTGCAAAGCACGTGCAAATAAAGATATTGCTAAGTATACAAACGCGCGACAAAATTATAAACGATACAGCCTGGCTATAAACGTAGGGTAGAGATTCTCTAGAGAAATTTCTAAGTCCCCGAGAAAGCGCTCGGTGTAATCGAAGTCTTACCCAAAGGCGTCCCTATGGGGGGGAAGAAAGGCTCAGCCCGTCGACTGATCCCGGAAATCAGCGGTGGAATTCTTCGCGATGGTGTCTTCCCTGACATCCCCTCTCTCTTGGGCTATTTTTATATTATTTTTTTATCTTCAAAGTGGAGTTTGAGTGACTTTAGTCATACATACTTTTATTATGATTAATGTATTCAAGGAGGAGTGTTCACACCTCGGGGGCGGATAGCCTCCGGGATGGAGGTGTGTTTTGGTACATTGTGGTGAGCAAAGTTCGCACAAAAGGACAGCATTTCATCAACATTTGACGAAAGGTTGGCTCGGGTAGCGTGTAGGCCGCTTATCAGTTCCGTAGTACCATCTCGTCCCCATATCTGCTATTCGTCACAAGGGAAGGCCACGGAACAAGCGTGTTCCGTTCCATCCCTCGTGTAGTTTCGCAAACAACCTCGCGCAGGGAATCACAGATGTTGCATTCTTCG
The DNA here is from genome assembly GCF_964199755.1 of Larus michahellis. NCBI lineage: Eukaryota > Metazoa > Chordata > Aves > Charadriiformes > Laridae > Larus > Larus michahellis. The sequence continues at coordinate 21,211 of NW_027436288.1, forward strand.
TGTGCTAGCTGTGGCTGTATTCTACCTCAGAAGCCTCTTGATTTTATGACTTTCCTTAATGTGTGAACAATGCTGTATTTTTGTATTCTTGGCCAATTTAGTAATTATTCCACATAATCCACCCCGTGACTACAGTCACTCAAGCTCCACGATAATCAATACTGATGGGGAATATCACACGTCCTCTTATGGCGAGGGATATCAAGTGCAAATACTTCTTGCGGGGTGATTAAGCGAGTTAAGCGTTTCATCATAATCCAAAGTCTAACATGCAAAACAATTGTCAAAGCAAAGCACAATACAGTGAGTACTAGTAGAACAACAACAGGATGGAGCATCTTGTTAAAAAGTCCTGTAGCTGTCGGTGACCATCCAAAGAGGGTGTCCCACCATTCATGTCCACCGTCTCTCTTGACCCTTTCCAGTACATGGTGTATTTCTTCAACATCATGATGGACAGTAATCAGAGTTCTTTGTCCATTTTCTTGGGCCTCTTTCAACAATCGCTTCAATTCATCGTGTTGTAGCAACTTCCTCACTAGTGAGAGATTCATTCCGATAGGGGTAGGCAGCAAATCTCGAATCAATGTGTAATTAGATTGTAGCAATTGAAAAGACGTAACAGGAGCTGAATAACTGAAGTCACATCCAATGATGTTAGTAAAGTTACAAACACAAAGATTTGAGTTATTACTTATATCTACTGCTATGTCATCTACGAATACAAAAGTACAGGGAGACCTCATGCAAACACACCCTTTCCCAATATATACAAGCACAGTTTCTGGGGTTTCATCAGGTTGTATCTCAAAATGACAAACATTCTGGTTGGTGTCAAGACAAATGTCTTGTGCCTTGAGAGTATTACTCTCACAAATGAATCCTTGTTGATCTCGTGAAATGCATGCTTCAACATCAACAGTTTGCCATTTATTCTCGTTTTGTTGTGCCCACGCTCTATGCTCTACCGGATGGAGTATAGCTCCATGGTGATTCAACCCCAGTGCGATGATTGGGTATATGGTGTATACTGAGGCATTGCGTATCGTTAAGACAAAAGCTGTGGCTTTGCTCTCAGTGGGATCATAGGTGAAATTAACCAGATACCACCAGGACTGAAATTTTCTCTCAAACTCAATTGCATTATCCCATATTACTTTTCGAATTTCAGTGGGCAAGGTGCCTTCTTCACCTTCCCTTATAATTGCGGCTGTCATAGATTGCATCCACAGTTGGGCTTGGATACAACTAAGGGCCAAGGAAACATTGTTTTGGGTTGTACCAAGTGCATTTGTGATCAGCTGATGGTCTTTTTCACCTGTTTCCTCCCACTGAGGCAATATATTCGATAAAAGCCATTGGTGATTTCCCAATGCTGATAGAGAGGACTGTAGAGGATGTTTTAATTTGTCTAGATCACTAGTAGTTGTGACTAGTTTGTTTGCAAGTATCTCAGCATCTGTACTATTTAAGACTCCCAGTCCTGTTCCTAAGATACCAGTCACCTCTCTCTTCAGTCGTTGTGAGGTGTCAACAGTTCGCCGGCCTAACCATGCTGACCATCCTGCATAAGATGTACTCAGGAATGGTGAGCAGGTGGGTTTGATCGCAGAGATATTAATCTGCATTGACAATTCTACTCGTTTGAGGGAATATGTTGGGTTAAACGGTATTTGTTGTTGACCTGTGTGTTTAATGGCATAAGGTCCAATGTTAAAGGTGTAAGGAGTTAGACTAATGGAGGGCTGAGTAGCTACACCCTTGAAAGTTTGTGGGGGTGTAGGTTTTGGGTTCATTTCAACAGGTTCAGATGTATTTGAGTCAATCATAAATTCAAATAACAATTCCGTGCCCCTGTAGCCCCAAATACAATATACTATGATAGGTTTGATAAAGGTGAAGTTGTGCCAGCAATCTGAGTTTGGCTCTATAATTTTGTAACAATCAATCAGTGTTATATTTGTCCGGTTTAGTAGAGTCTACATGGATGGTTTCAATTACAGTTGGTCTATGGTGAGCAGACCCATTGATTACTCGGCAGCTAATTTGTATTTTCTTTCCTGGGACGGCTTCAAGCTTAGCCATTTGGAGTGAGTCTTTCCAACTCCATTTATCTCTGGAATATACTTCACTTCCTTGTATGACCAGAGTGGAGAGATTTAAATCCCTCATGTTTTCTAGTGTCTCAGTGCTTGCAGTGTATCGTGACAGTGCATTATCCCAAAGCTCATCATCAAGGGGCAGATTCTTAAGTCCGCTCAATAAGGTGTCATTATCGGGGGTTTCAGATAGTGGCAGTGGAACCAGACTAGTCTGTGGAGTTGAGTCAGGTTCGACTTTATCTATGCTTTGATCTATCTCATGTTTTGAAAACACCTCATTTTCATGTAGGACTACAGTGGCCAGGCTCAATTTTCCTTTTCCTGTTCCTGCCATCGCATTGTGTTTTACATAAGCTTGAGACCACGGCCATTCTGGGTCTCTTTGACTACAAACAACAGGGAGTAAAAAGATAAAACTGAATAGCATCAATTCCATCTGCCAATTCGTCATTCTAAAATTTAGGCCTCCAGATGGCCATACATAACAAAAATAATATTATTGCCAGGATCAATGTCAGGATTCCCTGGAGACACTCGAGGTTAGCGTAGGCCAATGCGTCTGTCCACGTACAGTTCTTCCGAGGTTCCTGTAAGACACAAAGGAAAAGAAAATCTGCTCGGTCTCATTTGACCGACGGGGTTAAAAAGAGGGCGAGATCCACCGGGTGCTGATCCGGTGTATCTTCCCTGAACAGTCTTTGGCTTCCCGTGCATGGGGGTTTTTGGGAGTAGCTAACACCATTGGTACTGTGCCAATTTGAGGCATTTTCACTAACACAGGTTGCCCAGGGTGAAATTGTCCCAGGTATTTTCGTGGTTCATTGGGAACTTTTGGAGTGATGATATCAGCAGATACACAGAAAGCTTTCATTTTAGGACAGCCATCTCCACTCCATCTGTTATTTAATTGATAGATGGCATCATCCAATCGCAAATGCCAACCAGGTTCATGAGTTTTTGCAAAACGCTTAACCAATCCATTGGTGCGTTCAACAATGCCATTAGCCTGAGGATAATAGGGAGTATGAAATACCCATCGAATCCCTTCTTCTTTGGCCCAATCTTGTACCACTGTAGCGGTAAAGTGTGAACCGTTATCACTTTGGATTTCCTCAGGAAGGGGAAGTGTGCTGAACCACCCTTTTAGGCCTTTCACTGTGTTGTTCCCGGTAGCTGATTTGAAGCTGGTGGCCATAGCGAGGCCAGAGATAATCTCCACTCCGACTAGGACGTATCTTTTCTCACCTGATGATCTCAAGGGCCCAATATAATCAATTTGCCATGAATGCCACAATGTTTTCTTGTCCCGAATGTGTAAAGGAGGCGCCTTACTCGGATGATCTTTATTGAGTCGTAGGCGACATTGTGAACAGGCGGTTACTACTTGTTCACACAGCTTAACCGACACAGGCCACCCCTGGGCTAGACCTTCCTGATACAGATCAGCACGGCCTGTATGGCCACGCTTAATATGTAACCATTCGAGTAAGCGTTCCCATTCCCGACCATCATCTACAATGTCAATTTGCTGCAACCGCGTGAGGCTATCTACCTGTTGGTTGAATTGAGCAGTGATCGAGTTCGAACGATCATGGCCTTTTACCCAACCGATGTGCAATGTTCTCTGTCCTCCCATTTCCAACAGTTGCTTCCAACTCTCTGTCTCCCAGATTGGGACTCTATTCACCTGCCAATCATTGGCTGCCCAGTGTCCAATCCATTCAGTGGCTCCTTTAAAAACAGCATATGAGTCAGTGTAAATGTAAGTAGCCCCACGTTGTGCAGCTAGTAGGACGGCTCTGAGTTCCCCTACTTGTGCGCTACCTTCTCCTGTTTCAATTGCTCTTTCCCCCGTTGCTACTTCCAGTGCTACGGCCTTGTATTTCCACTTATTGTTCTCACGGTGAGATGACGCATCAGTAAACCACACTCCTGTAAGATCACTGCCTTCTTTCAGAGGAGGTGCTTCTTGGATTGGAGATGGTCTGTTTGGTGGGGATTGGAACAATAGGGCACCATCTATATCCTTCTGGAGCTTGGATACTTTGATACTACCTTCAGAGATTGGCATGATATCATTAATGCCTTCTAAATAAGCATACCACTTTCGAACTGTGGGTTTCTGGGCAATGCCGGCTGGTGGTGCTGTCCCTTTACGGACCACATCTAGGAGACGAAAAGGGCCCCGAACAATCACGCTCTGTTCTCTCCTTATCTGCTCTGCTCGTTGCAATGCTCGCACCAGGGACAGTAAACCCTTCTCTAGGTCTGAATATCTGCTCTCAGTATCATTAAAGGAGTGAGAGCTAAATTCTAATGGTCTCTCCGGTCCTGCTGGTCCCTTTTGCCATAAGTTACAATGAGAACCATGTTCGCTGGACCCCCATTCTACATGGACAGGGTCAGTTGGATGTATGGGGCCAAGTTGTTGGAATAACCTTAGCTCTTTTATTAGCAATTCCAGTGCATTAGTATGTTGTTCAGTCCACTCCCAGGATTTACCTTTTTTGAGCAAACAATAAAGGGGGCGAGCAATGATGGAAAAGCCAGGGATGTGTTTACGCCAATAACTTAAAGTTCCCAGAACTTGCTGTAACTCCTTCGTGCTGGAAGGATTCTGTCCATGTTCTATTTTTTTCAGGGTATCCTGAGGGACAGAAGCAGCTCCCTTAATCCACCAGACCCCCAGGAATTTAACTTCCTGTGCAGGTCCCTGACATTTTGAGTCTGGAATTTCCAATCCCAAATCTGATAATGTTTTTCGGATGTTTTGCATCATGTCTTGTACACTTTCTTGGCTCTCTCCCCCCCTATTAAGATGTCGTCAATATATTGGTATACTGTACATCCCTGTGAAACAGGAATCTCTGATAGCGCTTTAGCTAAAGCATTATGAGCAATGGTGGGGGAATGTTTGTATCCTTGTGGAAGTCGGTTAAAGGTATATTGGACTCCTTTCCACGTGAATGCAAACTGCGCTTTGTCTTGCTCAAGGAGGGGAATCATAAAAAACATGTCTTTTACATCTAAGGCAGCCATCCAAGGATGGGCAGCTCCTTTTATCATTGTCACAATTTCCGCGATACTCGGAACCGCAGCGGTCAGGGGTGCAGTGTTGGCGTTTAACTTTCGGTAATCTACTGTGAAACGCCATTGCCCGGTTGGTTTCTTTACTGGCCACACCGGTGAATTATAAGGCGAGTGAGTCCTCTTAATGATGTTTCTTTTTTCTAAATCTGATACCACCCCGTCTGCTCCTGCAAGTGCAGCTGCAGGCAGTGGGTACTGTCGGACGTTGGTAATTTTAGAGGGAGGCAAAGGTATAGATGTTTCTAATAGGCCCAGTTTAACTGTGTCTAATCCTTTTTTGCGTCCTGCAAAACTCCACGCAGTTCCATCCGGGAATTTCCACATTCGCCCACGCAGCACGTCAAATCCTAGGAGGTTAGAATGTGAGGCACCCACTAACACTTCTGCCCTAGTCATTCGCTGCTCTCCCGGCAACCAGAGGTTAATTTTTGCAGTGGGGCATGTTTTTACCACACCATCAATTCCTGTGAAGTTGACTCTGCGTCGGGTGGGATTTATACCTAGAAGTTGTGCTGTTTCGTTAGTGATTGCAGACATTTGGGCTCCAGTATCAATAATAAAATTTACCAATATCTTCCGGGGTCCAACAGGAATGATAATAACGGGTTCGGAGTCTTTATGAGAGAGCCATTGAATTGCTAGTACCTGCCGGACAGGGTGGCTCACTGCCCTCCCCGGGGATAGGAGTTTTTTGGCTGGGACTCTGTCAAATCAATCAAGTTACGTTCCGGTGCAGAAGGCACAATTTTCTCACGACTTGGGGATTCTCTGGTTAGACTTTTCTCCCCAGCCACATTATTCTTTCTAGTTAGAGATTGGACTAGTGTACGGAGGTCTCCCGTAGGGACACCGTGCAAGAATTGTCGGGGCACCCCTAATTGTAGGGCTTTACGCCACAACTCATTCCGGTCCTTATCAGGCTTAAACCTTTCCTCCGATTTAGGGTTTTTAGTGTGAGTTCGGACTTGGCGAACCTTTCGGGGGTGTTCGGAGGATTTCTCACTAGTTAGGCTGGCCCAGCCCATTCGGCGCCCATATTGATCTATTTCTTGTACATATTCATTCCAGGTGGGCATGTAGTGACGACGGCCCTGCCTATGAGCACCCCGAGCCTCTCGTATACGATCTTGAGTACGAACAAGGAACGGTTTCAGGCAATCGGGAAGACCACGGATGAGAGGGGCTAATCGATCGGGGTCGATAGGGGCTGACATTGGGGATTTCCGAAATTCCTCTCTGTCATACATGGCTTGCAGACAAGCTGCTTTCCGTACAGCCGCAAACAGATCAGAGTAGCCTGTAGCTCTAATCTCTAACGGCTCCCCCCTCTCTCGCGGATCCATACCCCCTGCCCAATAGGCTGCTCGAGCAGTTAGGGAATAATTATGATCCCCAGGCATAGTGGTTAAAAACACTCCTGGTCCCCAAGAGTCTCCTGCTTCTTCCTCACTCAGCATAATTCTGTCCCCCCCTTCAGAAGAAACTCGCCACACGTACTCAACAGCTGACTCTTCTGGTCGCCTCGAATATTTCTCCCTTATTTTTGTTAACTCGGTTGGTGTCCGTGGAACGGTACGCACAGTGGTGTGAATTTCATCATCGTCATCAACCGCAGCTTCAGTTTTAACCAGAGGACGTAAAGGAAAAACTTGGGATTTCAAAGTAAAAGTCCTTTCCTCCTCATCTTCTTCGTCATCCTCACTATTAGACAAAAAATCTCCGGTCTGGGTTCCGGAATTTGGATAACACATTAACTTACGAATCTGTTGGACCTGGGTCGAGGGCTGCATTTTATCTAAGAGCCCAGTCACCCTTTCTAATAATATTTTAAGTTGAGCATTCTGGTTTCCTAAACATTCATTCTCACTCACAAGCTTATCGACGTGAGTTCTTAATTTTTCTCCTGTCTCCTTTTGCAAGGCTAATGATGACTTCAGCACCTCATTCTCCGATTTCAGGGTTGCATATTCTACAGCTGAAATCAGATTAGGAGCAGGGGTTTCTCTAGCTTCTTGTTGTGCACAAGATAAACAGGCGCCTAACGCAGCACAAATCACACCCTTGCCTTTCCCCGCTCTGAGCTTCTGTGAAACCCGACACTCTTCAATACGTTCCACCACTTTCTCTTCATCCTTCCAAAATTTTTGGGCCCACTCCTTCCCAGCCTGGGAAGGGGCACAATCATATTTTTGCAGCAGTTTATCCATGGCAATCCTGCCGACTACGCCAAATTCTGTTGCGTGAAACGGGGCCAAGCGGTTTTGGCAGAAGATAAACCCCCTTGCGTTCTAACACTCCTCACCGAGGTGGGAGGCTAGGTGCGGCTAGGTTTAAATTCTGAGTGATGCCCAATTCAGCACTATCAGTCCAATCGCGTTTAATATGTATTAAACTACTACGATTTGGATACACTAATAGTGGACTGCACCTTCAGTCTAGTCGTGCTCCTGAACTAGCACGGCCTCTCTGTAGTTTTGGTCGCGTTCAGTGAGAAAGCGGAACGACTAGCTACTTAAACAGTGCAGTTTATTTAAACAACAGATATACAGGTTCTTTAGGATTGCCGGTGATAAATACACTGTCTGCAAAGCACGTGCAAATAAAGATATTGCTAAGTATACAAACGCGCGACAAAATTATAAACGATACAGCCTGGCTATAAACGTAGGGTAGAGATTCTCTAGAGAAATTTCTAAGTCCCCGAGAAAGCGCTCGGTGTAATCGAAGTCTTACCCAAAGGCGTCCCTATGGGGGGGAAGAAAGGCTCAGCCCGTCGACTGATCCCGGAAATCAGCGGTGGAATTCTTCGTGATGGTGTCTTCCCTGACATCCCCTCTCTCTTGGGCTATTTTTATATTATTTTTTTATCTTCAAAGTGGAGTTTGAGTGACTTTAGTCATACATACTTTTATTATGATTAATGTATTCAAGGAGGAGTGTTCACACCTCGGGGGCGGATAGCCTCCGGGATGGAGGTGTGTTTTGGTACATTGTGGTGAGCAAAGTTCGCACAAAAGGACAGCATTTCATCAACATTTGACGAAAGGTTGGCTCGGGTAGCGTGTAGGCCGCTTATCAGTTCCGTAGTACCATCTCGTCCCCATATCTGCTATTCGTCACAAGGGAAGGCCACGGAACAAGCGTGTTCCGTTCCATCCCTCGTGTAGTTTCGCAAACAACCTCGCGCAGGGAATCACAGATGTTGCATTCTTCGTGTGCTAGCTGTGGCTGTATTCTACCTCAGAAGCCTCTTGATTTTATGACTTTCCTTAATGTGTGAACAATGCTGTATTTTTGTATTCTTGGCCAATTTAGTAATTATTCCACATAATCCACCCCGTGACTACAGTCACTCAAGCTCCACGATAATCAATACTGATGGGGAATATCACATGTCCTCTTATGGCGAGGGATATCAAGTGCAAATACTTCTTGCGGGGTGATTAAGCGAGTTAAGCGTTTCATCATAATCCAAAGTCTAACATGCAAAACAATTGTCAAAGCAAAGCACAATACAGTGAGTACTAGTAGAACAACAACAGGATGGAGCATCTTGTTAAAAAGTCCTGTAGCTGTCGGTGACCATCCAAAGAGGGTGTCCCACCATTCATGTCCACCGTCTCTCTTGACCCTTTCCAGTACATGGTGTATTTCTTCAACATCATGATGGACAGTAATCAGAGTTCTTTGTCCATTTTCTTGGGCCTCTTTCAACAATCGCTTCAATTCATCGTGTTGTAGCAACTTCCTCACTAGTGAGAGATTCATTCCGATAGGGGTAGGCAGCAAATCTCGAATCAATGTGTAATTAGATTGTAGCAATTGAAAAGACGTAACAGGAGCTGAATAACTGAAGTCACATCCAATGATGTTAGTAAAGTTACAAACACAAAGATTTGAGTTATTACTTATATCTACTGCTATGTCATCTACGAATACAAAAGTACAGGGAGACCTCATGCAAACACACCCTTTCCCAATATATACAAGCACAGTTTCTGGGGTTTCATCAGGTTGTATCTCAAAATGACAAACATTCTGGTTGGTGTCAAGACAAATGTCTTGTGCCTTGAGAGTATTACTCTCACAAATGAATCCTTGTTGATCTCGTGAAATGCATGCTTCAACATCAACAGTTTGCCATTTATTCTCGTTTTGTTGTGCCCACACTCTATGCTCTACCGGATGGAGTATAGCTCCATGGTGATTCAACCCCAGTGCGATGATTGGGTATATGGTGTATACTGAGGCATTGCGTATCGTTAAGACAAAAGCTGTGGCTTTGCTCTCAGTGGGATCATAGGTGAAATTAACCAGATACCACCAGGATTGAAATTTTCTCTCAAACTCAATTGCATTATCCCATATTACTTTTCGAATTTCAGTGGGCAAGGTGCCTTCTTCACCTTCCCTTATAATTGCGGCTGTCATAGATTGCATCCACAGTTGGGCTTGGATACAACTAAGGGCCAAGGAAACATTGTTTTGGGTTGTACCAAGTGCATTTGTGATCAGCTGATGGTCTTTTTCACCTGTTTCCTCCCACTGAGGCAATATATTCGATAAAAGCCATTGGTGATTTCCCAATGCTGATAGAGAGGACTGTAGAGGATGTTTTAATTTGTCTAGATCACTAGTAGTTGTGACTAGTTTGTTTGCAAGTATCTCAGCATCTGTACTATTTAAGACTCCCAGTCCTGTTCCTAAGATACCAGTCACCTCTCTCTTCAGTCGTTGTGAGGTGTCAACAGTTCGCCGGCCTAACCATGCTGACCATCCTGCATAAGATGTACTCAGGAATGGTGAGCAGGTGGGTTTGATCGCAGAGATATTAATCTGCATTGACAATTCTACTCGTTTGAGGGAATATGTTGGGTTAAACGGTATTTGTTGTTGACCTGTGTGTTTAATGGCATAAGGGCCAATGTTAAAGGTGTAAGGAGTTAGACTAATGGAGGGCTGAGTAGCTACACCCTTGAAAGTTTGTGGGGGTGTAGGTTTTGGGTTCATTTCAACAGGTTCAGATGTATTTGAGTCAATCATAAATTCAAATAACAATTCCGTGCCCCTGTAGCCCCAAATACAATATACTATGATAGGTTTGATAAAGGTGAAGTTGTGCCAGCAATCTGAGTTTGGCTCTATAATTTTGTAACAATCAATCAGTGTTATATTTGTCCGGTTTAGTAGAGTCTACATGGATGGTTTCAATTACAGTTGGTCTATGGTGAGCAGACCCATTGATTACTCGGCAGCTAATTTGTATTTTCTTTCCTGGGACGGCTTCAAGCTTAGCCATTTGGAGTGAGTCTTTCCAACTCCATTTATCTCTGGAATATACTTCACTTCCTTGTATAACCAGAGTGGAGAGATTTAAATCCCTCATGTTTTCTAGTGTCTCAGTGCTTGCAGTGTATCGTGACAGTGCATTATCCCAAAGCTCATCATCAAGGGGCAGATTCTTAAGTCCGCTCAATAAGGTGTCATTATCGGGGGTTTCAGATAGTGGCAGTGGAACCAGACTAGTCTGTGGAGTTGAGTCAGGTTCGACTTTATCTATGCTTTGATCTATCTCATGTTTTGAAAACACCTCATTTTCATGTAGGACTACAGTGGCCAGGCTCAATTTTCCTTTTCCTGTTCCTGCCATCGCATTGTGTTTTACATAAGCTTGAGACCACGGCCATTCTGGGTCTCTTTGACTACAAACAACAGGGAGTAAAAAGATAAAACTGAATAGCATCAATTCCATCTGCCAATTCGTCATTCTAAAATTTAGGCCTCCAGATGGCCATACATAACAAAAATAATATTATTGCCAGGATCAATGTCAGGATTCCCTGGAGACACTCGAGGTTAGCGTAGGCCAATGCGTCTGTCCACGTACAGTTCTTCCGAGGTTCCTGTAAGACACAAAGGAAAAGAAAATCTGCTCGGTCTCATTTGACCGACGGGGTTAAAAAGAGGGCGAGATCCACCGGGTGCTGATCCGGTGTATCTTCCCTGAACAGTCTTTGGCTTCCCGTGCATGGGGGTTTTTGGGAGTAGCTAACACCATTGGTACTGTGCCAATTTGAGGCATTTTCACTAACACAGGTTGCCCAGGGTGAAATTGTCCTAGGTATTTTCGTGGTTCATTGGGAACTTTTGGAGTGATGATATCAGCAGATACACAGAAAGCTTTCATTTTAGGACAGCCATCTCCACTCCATCTGTTATTTAATTGATAGATGGCATCATCCAATGGCAAATGCCAACCAGGTTCATGAGTTTTTGCAAAACGCTTAACCAATCCATTGGTGCGTTCAACAATGCCATTAGCCTGAGGATAATAGGGAGTATGAAATACCCATCGAATCCCTTCTTCTTTGGCCCAATCTTGTACCACTGTAGCGGTAAAGTGTGAACCGTTATCACTTTGGATTTCCTCAGGAAGGGGAAGTGTGCTGAACCACCCTTTTAGGCCTTTCACTGTGTTGTTCCCGGTAGCTGATTTGAAGCTGGTGGCCATAGCGAGGCCAGAGATAATCTCCACTCCGACTAGGACGTATCTTTTCTCACCTGATGATCTCAAGGGCCCAATATAATCAATTTGCCATGAATGCCACAATGTTTTCTTGTCCCGAATGTGTAAAGGAGGCGCCTTACTCGGATGATCTTTATTGAGTCGTAGGCGACATTGTGAACAGGCGGTTACTACTTGTTCACACAGCTTAACCGACACAGGCCACCCCCGGGCTAGACCTTCCTGATACAGATCAGCACGGCCTGTATGGCCACGCTTAATATGTAACCATTCGAGTAAGCGTTCCCATTCCCGACCATCATCTACAATGTCAATTTGCTGCAACCGCGTGAGGCTATCTACCTGTTGGTTGAATTGAGCAGTGATCGAGTTCGAACGATCATGGCCTTTTACCCAACCAACGTGCAATGTTCTCTGTCCTCCCATTTCCAACAGTTGCTTCCAACTCTCTGTCTCCCAGATTGGGACTCTATTCACCTGCCAATCATTGGCTGCCCAGTGTCCAATCCATTCAGTGGCTCCTTTAAAAACAGCATATGAGTCAGTGTAAATGTAAGTAGCCCCACGTTGTGCAGCTAGTAGGACGGCTCTGAGTTCCCCTACTTGTGCGCTACCTTCTCCTGTTTCAATTGCTCTTTCCCCCGTTGCTACTTCCAGTGCTACGGCCTTGTATTTCCACTTATTGTTCTCACGGTGAGATGACGCATCAGTAAACCACACTCCTGTAAGATCACTGCCTTCTTTCAGAGGAGGTGCTTCTTGGATTGGAGATGGTCTGTTTGGTGGGGATTGGAACAATAGGGCACCATCTATATCCTTCTGGAGCTTGGATACTTTGATACTACCTTCAGAGATTGGCATGATATCATTAATGCCTTCTAAATAAGCATACCACTTTCGAACTGTGGGTTTCTGGGCAATGCCGGCTGGTGGTGCTGTCCCTTTACGGACCACATCTAGGAGACGAAAAGGGCCCCGAACAATCACGCTCTGTTCTCTCCTTATCTGCTCTGCTCGTTGCAATGCTCGCACCAGGGACAGTAAACCCTTCTCTAGGTCTGAATATCTGCTCTCAGTATCATTAAAGGAGTGAGAGCTAAATTCTAATGGTCTCTCCGGTCCTGCTGGTCCCTTTTGCCATAAGTTACAATGAGAACCATGTTCGCTGGACCCCCATTCTACATGGACAGGGTCAGTTGGATGTATGGGGCCAAGTTGTTGGAATAACCTTAGCTCTTTTATTAGCAATTCCAGTGCATTAGTATGTTGTTCAGTCCACTCCCAGGATTTACCTTTTTTGAGCAAACAATAAAGGGGGCGAGCAATGATGGAAAAGCCAGGGATGTGTTTACGCCAATAACTTAAAGTTCCCAGAACTTGCTGTAACTCCTTCGTGCTGGAAGGATTCTGTCCATGTTCTATTTTTTTCAGGGTATCCTGAGGGACAGAAGCAGCTCCCTTAATCCACCAGACCCCCAGGAATTTAACTTCCTGTGCAGTTCCCTGACATTTTGAGTCTGGAATTTCCAATCCCAAATCTGATAATGTTTTTCGGATGTTTTGCATCATGTCTTGTACACTTTCTTGGCTCTCTCCCCCCCTATTAAGATGTCGTCAATATATTGGTATACTGTACATCCCTGTGAAACAGGAATCTCTGATAGCGCTTTAGCTAAAGCATTATGAGCAATGGTGGGGGAATGTTTGTATCCTTGTGGAAGTCGGTTAAAGGTATATTGGACTCCTTTCCACGTGAATGCAAACTGCGCTTTGTCTTGCTCAAGGAGGGGAATCATAAAAAACATGTCTTTTACATCTAAGGCAGCCATCCAAGGATGGGCAGCTCCTTTTATCATTGTCACAATTTCCGCGATACTCGGAACCGCAGCGGTCAGGGGTGCAGCGTTGGCGTTTAACTTTCGGTAATCTACTGTGAAACGCCATTGCCCGGTTGGTTTCTTTACTGGCCACACCGGTGAATTATAAGGCGAGTGAGTCCTCTTAATGATGTTTCTTTTTTCTAAATCTGATACCACCCCGTCTGCTCCTGCAAGTGCAGCTGCAGGCAGTGGGTACTGTCGGACGTTGGTAATTTTAGAGGGAGGCAAAGGTATAGATGTTTCTAATAGGCCCAGTTTAACTGCGTCTAATCCTTTTTTGCGTCCTGCAAAACTCCACGCAGTTCCATCCGGGAATTTCCACATTCGCCCACGCAGCACGTCAAATCCTAGGAGGTTAGAATGTGAGGCACCCACTAACACTTCTGCCCTAGTCATTCGCTGCTCTCCCGGCAACCAGAGGTTAATTTTTGCAGTGGGGCATGTTTTTACCACACCATCAATTCCTGTGAAGTTGACTCTGCGTCGGGTGGGATTTATACCTAGAAGTTGTGCTGTTTCGTTAGTGATTGCAGACATTTGGGCTCCAGTATCAATAATAAAATTTACCAATATCTTCCGGGGTCCAACAGGAATGATAATAACGGGTTCGGAGTCTTTATGAGAGAGCCATTGAATTGCTAGTACCTGCCGGACAGGGTGGCTCACTGCCCTCCCCGGGGATAGGAGTTTTTTGGCTGGGACTCTGTCAAATCAATCAAGTTACGTTCCGGTGCAGAAGGCACAATTTTCTCACGACTTGGGGATTCTCTGGTTAGACTTTTCTCCCCAGCCACATTATTCTTTCTAGTTAGAGATTGGACTAGTGTACGGAGGTCTCCCGTAGGGACACCGTGCAAGAATTGTCGGGGCACCCCTAATTGTAGGGCTTTACGCCACAACTCATTCCGGTCCTTATCAGGCTTAAACCTTTCCTCCGATTTAGGGTTTTTAGTGTGAGTTCGGACTTGGCGAACCTTTCGGGGGTGTTCGGAGGATTTCTCACTAGTTAGGCTGGCCCAGCCCATTCGGCGCCCATATTGATCTATTTCCTGTACATATTCATTCCAGGTGGGCATGTAGTGACGACGGCCCCGCCTATGAGCACCCCGAGCCTCTCGTATACGATCTTGAGTACGAACAAGGAACGGTTTCAGGCAATCGGGAAGACCACGGATGAGAGGGGCTAATCGATCGGGGTCGATAGGGGCTGACATTGGGGATTTCCGAAATTCCTCTCTGTCATACATGGCTTGCAGACAAGCTGCTTTCCGTACAGCCGCAAACAGATCAGAGTAGCCTGTAGCTCTAATCTCTAACGGCTCCCCCCTCTCTCGCGGATCCATACCCCCTGCCCAATAGGCTGCTCGAGCAGTTAGGGAATAATTATGATCCCCAGGCATAGTGGTTAAAAACACTCCTGGTCCCCAAGAGTCTCCTGCTTCTTCCTCACTCAGCATAATTCTGTCCCCCCCTTCAGAAGAAACTCGCCACACGTACTCAACAGCTGACTCTTCTGGTCGCCTCGAATATTTCTCCCTTATTTTTGTTAACTCGGTTGGTGTCCGTGGAACGGTACGCACAGTGGTGTGAATTTCATCATCGTCATCAACCGCAGCTTCAGTTTTAACCAGAGGACGTAAAGGAAAAACTTGGGATTTCAAAGTAAAAGTCCTTTCCTCCTCATCTTCTTCGTCATCCTCACTGTTAGACAAAAAATCTCCGGTCTGGGTTCCGGAATTTGGATAACACATTAACTTACGAATCTGTTGGACCTGGGTCGAGGGCTGCATTTTATCTAAGAGCCCAGTCACCCTTTCTAATAATATTTTAAGTTGAGCATTCTGGTTTCCTAAACATTCATTCTCACTCACAAGCTTATCGACGTGAGTTCTTAATTTTTCTCCTGTCTCCTTTTGCAAGGCTAATGATGACTTCAGCACCTCATTCTCCGATTTCAGGGTTGCATATTCTACAGCTGAAATCAGATTAGGAGCAGGGGTTTCTCTAGCTTCTTGTTGTGCACAAGATAAACAGGCGCCTAACGCAGCACAAATCACACCCTTGCCTTTCCCCGCTCTGAGCTTCTGTGAAACCCGACACTCTTCAATACGTTCCACCACTTTCTCTTCATCCTTCCAAAATTTTTGGGCCCACTCCTTCCCAGCCTGGGAAGGGGCACAATCATATTTTTGCAGCAGTTTATCCATGGCAATCCTGCCGACTACGCCAAATTCTGTTGCGTGAAACGGGGCCAAGCGGTTTTGGCAGAAGATAAACCCCCTTGCGTTCTAACACTCCTCACCGAGGTGGGAGGCTAGGTGCGGCTAGGTTTAAATTCTGAGTGATGCCCAATTCAGCACTATCAGTCCAATCGCGTTTAATATGTATTAAACTACTACGATTTGGATACACTAATAGTGGACTGCACCTTCAGTCTAGTCGTGCTCCTGAACTAGCACGGCCTCTCTGTAGTTTTGGTCGCGTTCAGTGAGAAAGCGGAACGACTAGCTACTTAAACAGTGCAGTTTATTTAAACAACAGATATACAGGTTCTTTAGGATTGCCGGTGATAAATACACTGTCTGCAAAGCACGTGCAAATAAAGATATTGCTAAGTATACAAACGCGCGACAAAATTATAAACGATACAGCCTGGCTATAAACGTAGGGTAGAGATTCTCTAGAGAAATTTCTAAGTCCCCGAGAAAGCGCTCGGTGTAATCGAAGTCTTACCCAAAGGCGTCCCTATGGGGGGGAAGAAAGGCTCAGCCCGTCGACTGATCCCGGAAATCAGCGGTGGAATTCTTCGCGATGGTGTCTTCCCTGACATCCCCTCTCTCTTGGGCTATTTTTATATTATTTTTTTATCTTCAAAGTGGAGTTTGAGTGACTTTAGTCATACATACTTTTATTATGATTAATGTATTCAAGGAGGAGTGTTCACACCTCGGGGGCGGATAGCCTCCGGGATGGAGGTGTGTTTTGGTACATTGTGGTGAGCAAAGTTCGCACAAAAGGACAGCATTTCATCAACATTTGACGAAAGGTTGGCTCGGGTAGCGTGTAGGCCGCTTATCAGTTCCGTAGTACCATCTCGTCCCCATATCTGCTATTCGTCACAAGGGAAGGCCACGGAACAAGCGTGTTCCGTTCCATCCCTCGTGTAGTTTCGCAAACAACCTCGCGCAGGGAATCACAGATGTTGCATTCTTCGTGTGCTAGCTGTGGCTGTATTCTACCTCAGAAGCCTCTTGATTTTATGACTTTCCTTAATGTGTGAACAATGCTGTATTTTTGTATTCTTGGCCAATTTAGTAATTATTCCACATAATCCACCCCGTGACTACAGTCACTCAAGCTCCACGATAATCAATACTGATGGGGAATATCACATGTCCTCTTATGGCGAGGGATATCAAGTGCAAATACTTCTTGCGGGGTGATTAAGCGAGTTAAGCGTTTCATCATAATCCAAAGTCTAACATGCAAAACAATTGTCAAAGCAAAGCACAATACAGTGAGTACTAGTAGAACAACAACAGGATGGAGCATCTTGTTAAAAAGTCCTGTAGCTGTCGGTGACCATCCAAAGAGGGTGTCCCACCATTCATGTCCACCGTCTCTCTTGACCCTTTCCAGTACATGGTGTATTTCTTCAACATCATGATGGACAGTAATCAGAGTTCTTTGTCCATTTTCTTGGGCCTCTTTCAACAATCGCTTCAATTCATCGTGTTGTAGCAACTTCCTCACTAGTGAGAGATTCATTCCGATAGGGGTAGGCAGCAAATCTCGAATCAATGTGTAATTAGATTGTAGCAATTGAAAAGACGTAACAGGAGCTGAATAACTGAAGTCACATCCAATGATGTTAGTAAAGTTACAAACACAAAGATTTGAGTTATTACTTATATCTACTGCTATGTCATCTACGAATACAAAAGTACAGGGAGACCTCATGCAAACACACCCTTTCCCAATATATACAAGCACAGTTTCTGGGGTTTCATCAGGTTGTATCTCAAAATGACAAACATTCTGGTTGGTGTCAAGACAAATGTCTTGTGCCTTGAGAGTATTACTCTCACAAATGAATCCTTGTTGATCTCGTGAAATGCATGCTTCAACATCAACAGTTTGCCATTTATTCTCGTTTTGTTGTGCCCACACTCTATGCTCTACCGGATGGAGTATAGCTCCATGGTGATTCAACCCCAGTGCGATGATTGGGTATATGGTGTATACTGAGGCATTGCGTATCGTTAAGACAAAAGCTGTGGCTTTGCTCTCAGTGGGATCATAGGTGAAATTAACCAGATACCACCAGGACTGAAATTTTCTCTCAAACTCAATTGCATTATCCCATATTACTTTTCGAATTTCAGTGGGCAAGGTGCCTTCTTCACCTTCCCTTATAATTGCGGCTGTCATAGATTGCATCCACAGTTGGGCTTGGATACAACTAAGGGCCAAGGAAACATTGTTTTGGGTTGTACCAAGTGCATTTGTGATCAGCTGATGGTCTTTTTCACCTGTTTCCTCCCACTGAGGCAATATATTCGATAAAAGCCATTGGTGATTTCCCAATGCTGATAGAGAGGACTGTAGAGGATGTTTTAATTTGTCTAGATCACTAGTAGTTGTGACTAGTTTGTTTGCAAGTATCTCAGCATCTGTACTATTTAAGACTCCCAGTCCTGTTCCTAAGATACCAGTCACCTCTCTCTTCAGTCGTTGTGAGGTGTCAACAGTTCGCCGGCCTAACCATGCTGACCATCCTGCATAAGATGTACTCAGGAATGGTGAGCAGGTGGGTTTGATCGCAGAGATATTAATCTGCATTGACAATTCTACTCGTTTGAGGGAATATGTTGGGTTAAACGGTATTTGTTGTTGACCTGTGTGTTTAATGGCATAAGGGCCAATGTTAAAGGTGTAAGGAGTTAGACTAATGGAGGGCTGAGTAGCTACACCCTTGAAAGTTTGTGGGGGTGTAGGTTTTGGGTTCATTTCAACAGGTTCAGATGTATTTGAGTCAATCATAAATTCAAATAACAATTCCGTGCCCCTGTAGCCCCAAATACAATATACTATGATAGGTTTGATAAAGGTGAAGTTGTGCCAGCAATCTGAGTTTGGCTCTATAATTTTGTAACAATCAATCAGTGTTATATTTGTCCGGTTTAGTAGAGTCTACATGGATGGTTTCAATTACAGTTGGTCTATGGTGAGCAGACCCATTGATTACTCGGCAGCTAATTTGTATTTTCTTTCCTGGGACGGCTTCAAGCTTAGCCATTTGGAGTGAGTCTTTCCAACTCCATTTATCTCTGGAATATACTTCACTTCCTTGTATAACCAGAGTGGAGAGATTTAAATCCCTCATGTTTTCTAGTGTCTCAGTGCTTGCAGCGTATCGTGACAGTGCATTATCCCAAAGCTCATCATCAAGGGGCAGATTCTTAAGTCCGCTCAATAAGGTGTCATTATCGGGGGTTTCAGATAGTGGCAGTGGAACCAGACTAGTCTGTGGAGTTGAGTCAGGTTCGACTTTATCTATGCTTTGATCTATCTCATGTTTTGAAAACACCTCATTTTCATGTAGGACTACAGTGGCCAGGCTCAATTTTCCTTTTCCTGTTCCTGCCATCGCATTGTGTTTTACATAAGCTTGAGACCACGGCCATTCTGGGTCTCTTTGACTACAAACAACAGGGAGTAAAAAGATAAAACTGAATAGCATCAATTCCATCTGCCAATTCGTCATTCTAAAATTTAGGCCTCCAGATGGCCATACATAACAAAAATAATATTATTGCCAGGATCAATGTCAGGATTCCCTGGAGACACTCGAGGTTAGCGTAGGCCAATGCGTCTGTCCACGTACAGTTCTTCCGAGGTTCCTGTAAGACACAA
>NW_027436289.1:0-9528 GCF_964199755.1 Larus michahellis
CCGGGTTGCCCCCGGTGACCGGCATCATCCCCCCCCCCCCCCCCCGAAAACTAATCACTGGCGTTAATTAACGGGCTTGATAACGAGGTTGGGGGGGGGGGGGGGCTTTTTTAGGGGGGGGGGCTTTTTTGGGGGGGTCCTGGGTCCCCCCCTCACTCTCTCTCTCTCTCCCCCCCCAACAGGTGCCCACTGGACCCCGGACCCGCCCCCCCCCCCCCCCCGGCCATGTTGTAGCCCCCCCCCCACCCCCACCCCACCCCCCTCGGGGCCCCCCCCCCCCCCCGCTCCAACCCTCCCCCCCCTCTCCGCTCCCCGGCTTTCTCCAGCCCCCCCCAGGCTCCGTGGCCACCACGGGCGCCATGAGCCGGCCGGCCGCCGAGGGCCACCCGGGTGCCGGGGACCAGCCAGAGACTGAGGCTCACCGGGGATCGGTGGCCAACGAGGGCTTCAGGGACCACCAGGGCTCCGTGGCCAACCAGGGTTCCCAGGACCACCTAGAGACTGAGGACCACCAGGGCTTCAGGGACCACTGGGGCTCCGTGGCCAACCAAGGCTTCAGGGACCACCTAGAGACCGAGGACCACCAAGGCTCCATGGACCACCAGGCCTCCATGGACCACCTAGAGACTAAGGACCACCAGGGCTTCATGGACCACCAAGGCTCCGTGGCCAACGAGGGCTCCATGGACCACCTAGAGACTGAGGACCACCAGGGCTTCATGGACCACCAGGGCTCCGTGGCCAACGAGGGCTCCATGGACCACCTAGAGACTGAGGACCACCAGGGCTCCATGGACCACCAAGGCTCCGTGGCCAACGAGGCCTCCATGGACCACCTAGAGACTGAGGACCACCAGGGCTCCATGGACTACCAGGGCTCCGTGGCCAACCAGGGCTTCAGGGACCACCAAGGTTCTGAGGACCACCAAGGCCCCATGGCCAACCAGGGCTTCATGGACCACCAGGGCTCCGTGGTCAACCAGGGTTCCCAGGACCACCTAGAGACTGAGGACCACCAGGGCTTCACGGACCACCGGGGCTCTGTGGCCAACCAAGGCTTCAGGGACCACCTAGAGACTGAGGACCACCAGGGATCGGTGGCCAACCAGAGCTTCATGGACCACCGGGGCACTGTGGCCAACCAGGGCTTCAAGGATCACCAGGGCTCCATGGGCAACCGAGGCTCTGAGGACCACCTAGAGACTGAGGACCACCAGAGCTTCATGGACCACCAAGGCTCCATGGCCAACCAGGACTTCATGGCCCACCAGGGCTCTGAGGGCCACCTAGAGACTAAGGCTCACCAAGGCTTCGTGGCCAACCGAAACTCTGTGACCCACCAGGACTTTGTGGCCCACCAGGGCTCCGAGGGCCACCTAGAGACTGAGGCACACCAGGGCTCTGTGGCCCAGGAGGGCTCCTGGGACCACCTAGAGCCCAGCATCAATGATGGTTCTGTGGCCCAGTTAGACTTGAAGGGCCACCAAGGCTCTGTGGCCAGCCCGGCCTCCGAGGGCCACCAAGGCCTTGTGGCCCATTTAGACCCGAAGGTCCATGAGATCTTGGTGGCCAACCCAGGCCCCATGGCCCATCTTGAGACCGAGGTCAACCAAGACCCCGCGGCCCGTCTAGTTCTGAAGGTCCACCAAGACCCCGTGGCCAACCGTAGCCCCACGGCCCCTCTAGGCCTGAAGGTCCACCAAGACCCCATGGCCAACCGTAGCCCCACGGCCCCTCTAGACTTGAAGGTCCACCATGACTCCACGGCCAACCGAGGCCCCATGGCCCGTCTGGAGACCAAGTTCCACCAAGACTCTGTGGCCAACTGGGCCACCCCGTCCCGTCTGCGTCCCCGTGTCCCCTTGGGTGGCCACCTGGGCTTGGTGCTGCTGACCTTGGGGTCCCTCCTCCTACCGGGGACCTCGGGGGCGGCCCTGGAGTTCGGGGGCGCCCCGGGCCAATGGGCGCGTTACGGCCGGTGGGCTCCGGGGGCCGGTGGCCAACTGAGCTTCAGCTTGAAGACCAACATCTCCCGGGCCCTGGTGCTCTACCTGGACGACGGCGGCAACTGTGACTTCTTGGAGCTGCTGGTGGCCGAGGGCCGCCTTCGCCTCCGCTTCGCCATCGCCTGCGCCGAGCCGGCCACCGTCCAACCCCCGCCGCCGGTCAACGACGGCCGGTGGCACATGGTTCTCCTCACCCGTAACGCCCGCGAAACCTCCTTGGCCGTGGACGGCGAGACGCGGGCGGCCAGCGTCCGCTCCAAGCGGGCCGAGATGGTGGTGGCCAGCGACCTCTTCGTGGGGGGGATCCCGCCCGACGTCCGCCTCTCGGCGTTGACCCTCAGCACCGTCAAGTACGAGGCCCCCTTCCAAGGCTGGTTGGCCAACCTGAAGGTGGGGGAGGCGCCGGCCGCCCTCCTGGGGGCCCAAGGGGTGCGGGGCGAGGGGGAGGAACGCTGCGCCCGTCACCCGCCCTGCGCCCACGGCGGCCGCTGCACCCTGCGCCGCGGCGAGCCCCGCTGCGACTGCGCCGGCACCGGCTACCGCGGACCCTTCTGCGCCGAAGGTGAGGGGGCGCCGGGAACGCGGTGGTTGGAGAGGGGGGGGGGAAGGGGGGAGGCGGGGGGGTGGCGGCACCTCGGACCTTCGGCCTCGCGTGTTTCTCCGCGGCGGCGTGGCCGTCGGGCGTCTTCACGGCGTTGCACGTCCTCGTGTCCCGGTGTCCTTGAGGTTCTCTGTGTCTCCACATCTCCATGGCGCTGGGCGTCTTCATGGCGTTGGGCGTCCTCATGGCGTTGGGCATCTCCATGGCGTTGGGCATCTCCATGGCATTGGGCGTCTTCATGGCCATTGGGTGTCTTTGTGTCTCTTGGGCGTCTTCGTGGCTGTTGGGCGTCTCCATGGCGTTGGGCGTCTCCATGGCGTTGGGCGTCTTCGTGTCTGTTGGGCGTCTTCATGGCGTTGGGCATCTTCATGGCGTTGGGCATCTTCATGGCATTGGGCGTCTTCGTGGCGTTGGGCGTCTTCGTGGCATTGGGCGTCTTCGTGGCGTTGGGCGTCTTCATGGCCATTGGGTGTCTTTGTGTCTCTTGGGTGTCTTTGTGGCTGTTGGGCGTCTTCGTGTCTGTTGGGCGTCTTCGTGTCTGTTGGGCGTCTTCATGGCGTTGGGCGTCTTCGTGGCGTTGGGCGTCTTCGTGGCATTGGGCGTCTTTGTGGCTGTTGGGCGTCTTCATGGCATTGGGTGTCTTCGTGGCATTGGGCATCTTCGTGGCATTTCTCCTCCGTGTCTTTGTGCCTTCCCGGCGTTGCGCGTCCTCGTGCCTTGGTGTCCTTGTGTTTCTCCGTGTCTCCACATCTTCATGTCCGTTGGGCGTCTTCATGTCCGTTGGGCGTCTTCGTGGTGTTGGGCGTCGTCATGGCATTCCTCCTCCATGTCTTTGTGCCTTCGTGGTGTTGCACGTCCTCATGTCCTGGTGTCCTTGAGTTTCTCCATGTCTCCACATCTTCATGACCATTGGGCGTCTTCATGGCGTTGCTCCTCCGTGTCTTTGTGCCCTCGTGGTGTTGCACGTCCTCGTGTTTCTCTGTGTCTCCACGTCTTCATGGCGTTGCTCTTCCATGTCTTTGCATCCTCACGGCGTTGCACGTCCTCGTGTCCTGGTGTCCTTGTGTTTTTCCGTGTCTCCACATCTTCATGGTGTTGGGCGTCTTCATGGTGTTGGGCATCTTCGTGTCCATTGGGCGTCTTCATGGTGTTGGGCGTCTTCACGGTGTTGCTCCTCCATGTCTTTGTGCCTTCACGGTGTTGCACGTCCTCGTGTCCTGGTGTCCTTGTGTTTTTCCATGTCTCCACATCTTCATGGTGTTGGGCGTCTTCATGGTGTTGGGCATCTTCGTGTCCATTGGGCGTCTTCATGGTGTTGGGCGTCTTCACGGTGTTGCTCCTCCATGTCTTTGTGCCTTCACGGTGTTGCACGTCCTCGTGTCCTGGTGTCCTTGTGCTTCTCCCTGTCTCCACGCCTTCCTGGCATTTCACGCCTCCGTGTTTCTCCACGTCCTTGTGACTTCACGGCGTTTCGCCTCTCCGTGGCATCCCAGATCCTCGCGTCTTGGTGTCCTCGTGTTTCTCCGTGTCTTCACGTCTCCATGGTGTTGCTCCCCCGTGTCTTTGTGTCCTGCTGGTGTTGCACGTCCTCGTGTCTTAATGACCTTGAGTTTCTCCACGGCTTCACGTCTTCATGGTGTTGGGCGTCTTCATGGCTGCATGTTTGTGCTTCTCCGTGTCTTCGCGTCCTCTTGGTGTTGCATGTCTTCGTGTTCCTCCATGTCTTTGTGCCTTCACGACGTTGCACGTCCTCGTGTCTTGGTGTCCTTGGGGTTCTCCCCGTCCCCACGTCTTCATGGCATTGGGCGTCTTCATGTCCGTTGGGCGTCTTCATGGCGTTGGGCATCTTCATGGCGTTCCTCCTCTGTGTCTTTTTGCCCTCATGGTGTTGCACGTCCTCGTGTTGGTGTCCTTGTGGCGTTGCACGTCCTCGTGTCTTGGTGGCCTTGGGTTTCTCCGTGTCTCCACGGCTTCGTGCCCCTTGGGCGTCTTCGTGGCATTGCTCTTCCATGTCTTTGTGCCTTCATGGTGTCGCACGTCCCCACCTTTTGGTGCCCTTGAGTTTCTCCGTGTCTCCGCGTCTTCATGGCCGTTGGGCGTTTTTTTGTCCGTTGGGCATCTTCATGGCGTTGGGCGTCTTCATGGTGTTCCTCCTCGGTGTCTTTGTGCCTTCACGGAGTTTCATGTTCTCGTGTCCTGGTGTCCTTGAGTTTCTCCCCGTCTCCACGTCTTTGTGTCCGTTGGGCGTCTTCGTGGTGTTTGGTGTCTTCGTGTCCGTTGGGCGTCTTCATGGCGTTGCTCCTCCATGTCTTTGTGCCCTTGTGGTGTTGCACGTCCTCGTGTCCTGGTGTCCTTGTGTTGCTCCGTGTCTCCACGTCTTCATGGCGTTGCTCCTCCATGTCTTTGTGCCCTTGTGGTGTTGCACGTCCTCGTGTCCTGGTGTCCTTGTGTTGCTCCGTGTCTCCACGTCTTCATGGCGTTGCTCCTCCATGTCTTTGTGTCCTCCTGGTGTTGCACGTCCTTGAGTTTCTCCGTGTCTCCACGTCTTCGTGGTGTTTCTCCTCTGTGTCTTTGTGCCCTGATGATGTTGCACGTCCTCGTGTCCCGGTGTCCTTGTGTTTCCCCGTGTCCCCACGTCTTCATGGCCGTTGGGCACCTTCGTGTCCGTTGAGCGTCTTCATGGTGTTTCTCCTCTGTGTCTTTGTGCCTTCGTGGTGCTGCACGTTCTCATGTCCTGGTGTCCTTGAGTTTTGTAGTGTCTCCACGTCTCCCTGGCGTCGCACCCCTGTGTTTCTCCATGTCCTGGTGACTTCACGGCATTGGGTGTCTCCATGGCTCCCCAGATCCTCGTGTTTTGGTGTCCTTGACCCTTGACGTCGGGCGTCTCCATGGTGTTGGGTGTTTTCGTGGTGTTCCTCCTCTGTGTCTTTGTGCCTTGATGACGTTGCACGTCCTCGTGTCCTTGTGTTTCTCCATGCCTCCACGTCTTCGTGTCCGTTGGGCGCCTCCATGTCTTTGTGTCCTCCTGGTGTTGCACGTCCTTGAGTTTCTCCATGTCCCCACGTCTTTGTGGTGTTTCTCCTCCATGTCTTTGTGCCCTGACGACGTTGCACGTCCTTGTGTCCCGGTGTCCTTGTGTTTCCCCGTGTCCCCACGTCTTCATGGCCGTTGGGCGCCTTCGTGTCCGTTGAGCGTCTTCATGGTGTTTCTCCTCCGTGTCTTTGTGTCCTCATGGTGTTGCACGTCCTTGTGTTTCTCTGTGTCCCCACATCTTCGTGGTGTTTCTCCTCTGTGTCTTTGTGCCTTCATGGCGTTGCACGTCCTCGTGTCCCGGTGTCCTTGTGTTTCCCTGTGTCCCCACGTCTTCGTGTCCGTTGGGCGCCTTCGTGGCGTTGCTCCTCCTTGTCTTTGTGTCCTCCTGGTGTTGCACGTCCTCGTGTTTCTCCGTGTCCCCACGTCTTCGTGGTGTTTCTCCTCCGTGTCTTTGTGCCCTGACAACGTTGCACGTCCTCGTGTCCCGGTGTCCTTGTGTTTCCCCGTGTCTCCACGTCTTCTTGTCCGTTGGGCGTCTTCATGGCGTTGCTCCTCCGTGTCTTTGTGTCCTCCTGGTGTTGCACGTCCTTGAGTTTCTCCGTGTCTCCACGTCTTCGTGGTGTTTCTCCTCCGTGTCTTTGTGCCCTGATGACGTTGCACGTCCTCGTGTCCCAGTGTCCTTGTGTTTCCCCGTGTCCCCACATCTTCATGGCCGTTGGGCGCCTTCGTGTCCGTTGAGCGTCTTCATGGTGTTTCTCCTCCGTGTCTTTGTGCCTTCGTGGTGCTGCACGTCCTCGTGTCCTGGTGTCCTTGTGTTTCCCCGTGTCTCCACGTCTTCGTGTCCGTTGGGCGTCTTCATGGCGTTGCTCCTCCGTGGCTTTGTGTCCTCCTGGTGTTGCACGTCCTTGAGTTTCTCCGTGTCTCCACGTCTTCGTGGTGTTTCTCCTCTGTGTCTTTGTGCCTTCATGGTGTTGCACGTCCTCGTGTCCCGGTGTCCTTGTGTTTCCCCGTGTCTCCACGTCTTCGTGTCCCTTGGGTGCCTTCGTGGCGTTGCTTCTCCACATCTTTGTGTCCTCCTGGTGTTGCACGTCGGCGCGTTCCTCCACCTCTTGGTGCCGCCGTGGCCTCGCACGTCCCGGTGCCCCTGCCCATCCCCGTGTCCTTGCACGCTCCTGTGACCTTGCACGTCCCTGTGCAATGCCGTGTCCTGGTGCCCTTGCACGCCCTCGTGCCCTTCAACGCCCCGTGTCCTCGCACGGCCTCGTGTAATTGCACGTCCCGGTGCCCCTGCCCCCCCCTTGCACACTCCTGTGGTCTCGCACGTCCTCGTGCAATCACAGGCCCCCCTGCCCTTGCACGTCCTCGTGCCTTTGCACGCCCTAGTGCAATCGCACGTCCCCATGACCTTGCACGCTCCCGTGCCCCTGCACGCCCTCGTGCACCCGTGTGTCCCTGTGCCCCTGCCCATCCCTGTGCCCTTGCACGCCCTCGTGCAATCGCGTGTCCCCGTGCCCTTGCACGCTCCCGTGCCCTTGCACACTCCCATGACCTTGCACGTCCTCGTGCAATCGTGCATCCCCGTGCCCTTGCACGCCCCCATGCCCTTGCACGCCCTCGTGCACTCACGTGTCCCTGTGCCCCTGCCCATCCCTGTGCCCTTGCACGCCCTCGTGCACCCGCGTGTCCCCGTGCCCTTGCACGCCCTCGTGCGAAGCGCCGGGTGCCCCCGGGGGTGCCGGCAGGGGCAGGGTGTGCCCCGGAGGCCGAGGTCCCTCGTGCGAGACACCCCCGTCCCCGTCCCCGTCTCCCAGTGACAACCGGCGGCGACGGCGCCGTGGCGACAGCATCCTCCCGGGCCCGTCGCCAGGGCAACGGTTGCCATGGCGATGCCGGGGCTGGGTTGCCATGGAGATGCTGGGACTGGGTTGCGATGGAGATGCTAGAGCTGGGTTGCCATGGCGACGCTGAGGATGGGTTGCCATGGCGATGCCGGAAATGGGTTGCCATGGCGATACCGGGAATGGGTTGTCATGTCGACGCCGAGGCTGGGTTGCCATGGAGATGCCGGTACTGGGTTGCCATGGTGATGCTGAGGCTGGGTTGCCATGGAGACACCGGTGCTGGGTTGCCATGGAGATGCCGGGACTAGGTTACCATGGCGATACCGAGGCTGGGTTGCCATGGAGATGCCGGTGCTGGGTTGCCATGGCGATGCCGGGAATGGGTTGCCATGGCGATGCCGAGGCTGGGGTGCCATGGAGATGCCGGGACTGGGTTGCCATGGCGATGCCGAGGCTGGGGTGCCATGGAGATGCCGGTGCTGGGTTGCCATGGCGATGCCGGGAATGGGTTGCCACGGAGATGCCGAGGCTGGGTTGCCATGGAGATGCCGGGACTGGGTTGCCATGGCGATGCCGAGGCTGGGGTGCCATGGAGATGCCGGGACTGGGTTGCCATGGCGATGCCGAGGCTGGGGTGCCATGGAGATGCCGGTGCTGGGTTGCCATGGCGATGCCGGGAATGGGTTGCCATGGCGACGCCGAGGCTGGGTTGCCATGGCGACGCCGAGGCTGGGTTGCCATGGAGATGCCGGGACTGGGTTGCCATGGAGATGTTAGAGCTGGGTTGCCATGGCGACGCCGAGGCTGGGTTGCCATGGGGATGGACCCGTTGCCGAGGCCGGTTGCCATGGCGACCGTTGCCGGGGGCGCCGCGGGGATGTTTTTTCCAGCGGCCGCGTCCTTGAGGGGCGACGGGGGGGGGGCTGGGGGGTGCTATGGGGTGCCCTATGGGGTGCTCTATGGGGCGCGTGGTCCCTGTGGCATCCCTATGGGGTGCCCCATGAGGTGTTGGGCCCCTGTGGGGTGCCCTGTGGGGTGCTGTGGGGTGCTATGGGGTGCCCTATGGGGTGCTCTATGGGGCGCGTGGTCCCTGTAGCGTCCCTATGGGGTGCCCCATGGGATGTTGGGCCCCTGTGGGGTGCCCTGTGGGGTGCTGTGGGGTGCCCCATGGTAAGAAGGGTCCGTAGGGGTTGCAGACAGGCTGCTATGGGGTGCCCCATAGGGGGCAGGGCCCCTCTAGGGTGCTATGGGGTGTGCCATGGGGTGCAGAGCCCCTGTGGGGTGCTATGGGGTGCCCCGTGGTGTGAAGGGTCCCTGTGGGGTGCAGGCAGGGTGCTGCTATGGGGTGCCCCATGGGGTGCAGGGTCCCTGTGGCGTCTATGGGGTGCCCCATGGCGTGCCCCATGGGGTGCGGGATCCCTGTGGGGTGCCCCATAGGGTGCCAGGTCTCCATGGGGTCTCTACGGGGTGCCCCATAGGGTGCAGGGTCCCTATGGGGTGCAGGCAAGGTGCTATGGGGTGCCCCATGGGGTGCAGGCTCCCCGTGGGGTCTCTATGGGGTGCCCTATGGGGTGCCCCATGGGGCGCAGGGTCCCCGTGGGGTGCTGCGGGGTGCCCCATGGTGTGCTATGGGGTGCCCCATAGGGTGGGGGATCCCTGTGGGGTCTCTGTGGGGTGCTCCATGGGGTGCAGGGTCCCTGTGGGGTGCTCTGGGGTGCCCCATAGGGCGCAGGGTCCCTATGGGGTGCCCTATGGGGTGCCGTGGGGCGCAGGCAGGGTGCTCTGGGGTGCCCCATGGGTCGCAGAGTCCCTATGGGGTGCCCTATGGGGTGCTGTGGGGCACAGGCAGGGTGCTATGGGGTGCCCCATGGGGCGCAGGGTCCCTATGGGGTGCCGTGGGGCGCAGGCAGGGTGCTATGGGGCGCAGGGTCCCCCTCCCGTGCGACCACCCCCCCCCCCCCAAGGGCATCCCAAGGTCACGGGGACCCCCGGGGTCGGGGGGGGTGGGGGGTGGGGGGGGGGTGTCACCGGGGCCTCGCACGAGGAC